>NW_027315422.1:0-29582 GCF_023375885.2 Dermacentor andersoni | reverse complement strand
ACACACGCGAGACAGATCACTCTTGCGAGCAGCCTTGGTAGCAAGCTGCTTACGCGGAGCCTTCCCACCGGTGCTCTTACGGGCGGTTTGCTTGGTCCTGGCCATGGCGAACGGAGCGAGCGTCCGAAGTCGTCGACTGCCGGAGTGAAAATGACCCCTGCGCCGCGCGCGTCGTGCTTCGCCGCACTACTCTTCTCCTCTCCAACTCACCCGCCGATTGGCCAGCGCCAGCGCAGCCGTCTCAGGCGGTGCGGCGCACGCCGCCGCCGCCGTTCGCCAGGATGCTGGAGGAGGCACGTTTTCGCGCGGGCGCCTTGTTCGCGGCTAAGGAAAGCACATTCGCAGGCGGTTTAATTGAGTTTAAACACGACAGCATGCTGCGCTGTTCTCTTTCGTTTCAGCCAACACCACAATCTCGCTTATACCGCCGCGCGTCGTGAATTGCCAGTGCCGAGTGTGAGACCACACCACTAATCTCGACAGTGGTTAGCGCTCCACGCCCAACGCCATGGGAGCTGTTATCGCGATCTGCGCGCGACGGAGATGGGTGTGCATGTTTAGGCTACATTATTGCTTGTTCACTGCATTGCTTTGATCATGCTGCTGCTCGTTTCACGAACTACAAGTGCGCGCCACGGTGCCTTCTCGAGGGGCAACTACATCGTGGTGTGGCCGCACTCGGCAGCAAACCCTCTCGCATATGCAGACATGCCAGTACCACACTTTCCCGTCCACGCATTGAAGAACGCGAGGCCCGCATTCGCATCGCAAGATTAACGACAAACTTACGTATGGTCTACCAGCACCACTTCAGAGTTACAGAGAAAACGATGTACTTCCGCTCTAAGAGCGAATTTGGAATACAATATTGACAGGTGTTGAACGCGCGTTAGGAGACACGTTAGGAGCATCAACCAACGCTTCGCAGGCGCGACCCCCAAGCACGGCTTCCGCGTGCCACGTATTCGGTACACAGTTTTCGCACTTGCAAGGTTTTGACAAACAATCATCAAACGCAACACTTTGCTCTATACAGAGCGTACATTTCGTCAGCTAGCTTTTTCGATTGCATTCCCGCACGCAACTTCGCCACAGGATCGACGGCGTTGTTGTCATGTTATAGCGAAGCTCCAGCTCGGCAGCCGCGGCAGAAATCTATTTCCTC
Organism: Dermacentor andersoni; assembly: GCF_023375885.2. Taxonomy (NCBI): domain Eukaryota; kingdom Metazoa; phylum Arthropoda; class Arachnida; order Ixodida; family Ixodidae; genus Dermacentor; species Dermacentor andersoni. The sequence continues at coordinate 28,417 of NW_027315422.1, read as the reverse complement.
GCCAACTAACGCACCGAATTTGGTGCGCCTAATTGCGTGTAAAAGAAAACGTTCAAATCGCGCGCCTGCAACAGCGCAATTTTCAACTGATGCCGAGCTCTTCCTCATTTTTTTAATTATTCTCAGTGATTGTGGAAAACTGTGAAATGGGAAGAGAGGAAAAAAAAAAAAAGAGCAGTTCAAGTGTGCGCTTTAAAGCTCCGTCGCGCAGCAATGGAACCGGATTTGGAAATTCTGTTAATTGCACAAGGCGATATGTATAAAGGGAACACAATTTATACGCCTCGATAAGATATACCATTCATGCGTGAGTATGACTTTTACAATACCTTCATAGACATGAGAGGCGTTTTCGATGGGATGAAAATTTTTAGACAGAACTTGCGTTAGTTGTTGTGTGCAATTCACACGATCGCGGTACCGATTTGTATGTTGAGATATGAAACTTTGTACTTCTTAACCTGCCAGTACTCGTGCATTATGGAAGGAAAAAAAGAAACGTCACCGCACCACCACACGTTTTTCTCACATGCAACAAGCTTCGTTTACATGGCTGCATTAGTTCTCTCGTGACAACCCGTTGTTTTCTCTTGGGTGTGTTCCGATGCATTACTTGGAGTTCACCTCCGAGCTACACGCACGACCCGTATGACCTCATTGCGCACTGTGTACGCCTTGCTTCGTCCTCGGCTATTCCCTTTGCACGCACATGCCAGTGAGTTCACAGTAGCAATCCATACATAAACAAGAGAAAAGAAATAACCAAAAGTGCCGAGTTTCTTCAAAGTAAGCGGCCCGTACATTTTCTCCGGCTGCTCCTTCCCCATTTGTTTACCTGTTGAGCCATCATCTCGCTTTGCTATACGTCAAGGGCCATAGGCGCACACATTTCCCGGCGGCTTCGTGGGAGAAATGTAAAATAATTGGCGCGAGCTTGGCTTTCATTAAACGCAACACGAATGCGAAATCCGTGCGATGGCGACGGCCGGCGCGTGTCAGTTTCTCTTACCTTCGCGTGCCAATACATGCGACATGAGTGAGGGAGCAGCCGGTTCAAATTCGGAATCTTTCTGTACAGCAGCTTTCACATTTACGATTTTCCAGGGATGCAGCGGCAAGAGGTAGTCTTGTGCACTTTGGCGCTTCCACGCAATGACATTACGCAACCGCCTTACAGCGCATAAATACGCGTGGCACAAACTGCCAAAAGGACAAATGTTCACACGTAGGACAGGAGGCTCCATCTGGCGGCGAAGAGTTCGACAAATACGCGATGCACCGCTCAAATCGCCAAGCGGGCGGCCGCTCGTCTCCCGCTTGGCATGCACAAATACGTTGCTCGAAAAAGTTTGTTTTCTTTAAACGCAGCGCATGTCCAGCGCCCGCTTCCTTACCGATCTAAGTATATGGCGCGAACAAGGTCGCCCAGCATCACCTACGCGCACGCATGACGAAAGAGCGAGTCGTATACAAATAACGAGAGAAAATGAGCCTGCACTGTGAAAGCATATTTCTGTCTAGGCAAGCACACTTCACCGCTCTGCTCCTGTATTTTATTTTCCTCTTGTTTTGGGCGACTCGGGGGTGCATTGGCTTGCAAGAACCACATTGACCTCGAACCAACTGCTTATCACCTATAGCGCGCGCATAAGAAATCCCCCTGTGCACGAGTATTACAGACAACAGCACCAATGAAAACAGCACGCCCCTCGGTGTCTACCGCGCGCACCCTCGTCCACTTGAATACAACGCAGTGAGCCCGGTTCTAGCGACAGCTACCTAGCTAATCTCCTCACCTTTCCATTCATTTGCGTCGCTCAAAAGAGTTACGCAATTGTGAATCGCACGGTGGTAGTCCACGGCCGCCCATCGCGCATGCAACAACCACAAGGCTAGACGAGGGACACGACGGGCGCTCAGCTCGTAGGCCAAGAGGACTGGCACATTATTGTTTCTCCGACGCAAACCAACGAAGCCGTGCGAATGCAGCTCAGAATGCAGCTCAGGCTCGCTCATTTAACGCTTGCACTGGAGAGAACAAATAACTGCTGTCTGTAGAAAACTCGCTTTCAGCTGTTACACACTGGCCCGTGCCGGGCAATATTTTCCTCGTGCTTTGCTTCGTTGCATATCCACACGAGCTATTGCTGTGAAATATGGGGCCTTACTTAACTTAAGTGTGCCCGCTGACCGCCACGCTCGGCGTATGTAACCGAGTGCTGCCGCCCGGCTCATACTCTTCTCCAAGGGAGTAGAAGAAGCGAGCCACTTCAAAGCGACAAAATGCGCATCGACGAGCTTACGATTACCTTTCTTTTAATCATCATGCCACTCTGGCTGGCTCAACAAGGGTCCAACCAAAGGCGACAACTGAGCTGCACGAACGACCGGCACGTCGCAACTAGGACACGCTGAGGGCGGGCGAAATGGCAGCAACACAACACGCAGTGGCGAGCGCAAATGCAATCGAGCAGAGCTCGCCTTGCGAGGGCGAAAAACTATGCTACCACGCCTTATGAATACACGCGGTTGCGCTCGCTCACCCTGACCAAGTTCACCGCGCGTGTCTCGTACGGCCGAACGCGAGATAATGGCGTGCAAAAGAGGGTTAACGGAGCAGGAGATCGCAAATCCTGCGCATCACTGCCGAAGCACCAAGTGGGTAGCCCTGAAGAGGGCTGTTGGGTTCTTCAGAGGAGCTGATGCGCTGCTTGCAGACGACGTCGCGCACGCGCGCTGCTTAGCCTCCGAAACCGTAGAGGGTGCGGCCCTGACGCTTGAGGGCATACACAACGTCCATGGCGGTCACGGTCTTGCGCTTGGCGTGCTCAGTGTAGGTGACGGCGTCCCGAATCACGTTCTCGAGGAACACCTTGAGCACACCGCGTGTCTCCTCGTAGATCAGGCCGGAGATACGCTTGACACCGCCACGGCGAGCGAGGCGACGGATGGCAGGCTTGGTGATGCCTTGGATGTTGTCACGCAACACCTTACGATGACGCTTCGCGCCACCCTTGCCGAGCCCCTTGCCGCCCTTGCCACGTCCAGACATCTCGGCTGTTGCTGCTGCTTCGGAGCGAGTCAGGAAAGCGAATGCCGCGTCCTTGCGCCGCGACTGAGCGACGAAGCCGCGCCGCAAAAAAGAGGGCGAGGAGGATGAACGCGCGCCGATTGGCTCCCGGGCAGCGCGGCCTCTCTTCGCGAGTGAGTCGCTGGTTGCTGCACTGAGCCCTGCTTAGGCCACGCACTGAGTTCAAGACAAGTGGCCTCGCAACACAATCGCAGAGTTTACTTTTGTTTTTCTTATGTTGTCTCTTTTTGGGCATTCCACACTGCAACGTAGGCTGATGTTCAACCAGCCTCCCTTCTTATTTTGCTCAACTCGCCAGGGAAAAACAAACGTGTCAACAATGTTATTGTGGTATGTTGCACGCACTCACTGCTCGTGTCGCGCCCCAGAACAAGTTTATTGTGTTCTCATAATTGTGATTACTCGTTCTATTCACCGTTAGCTCGGCTACGCTTGCAAGTGCACCCTGGTCATTGCCGCAAAGCACACCGCGCGCACAACTTCAAACTCAGCCACGCCAACACGGTTCGCTTGATCACTAGTCGCAAACAGGGCGCGCTCATGCTCCGCTCGCCTCAGGCGTTTCAAATTTCGCACGCAGGCACCGCTGACTGGTGCCCACACGACCGTCAAATTTCGTCGCGATAGCTTACGTAGCCTCGCAGATAGCGTCAGCGAAATCAGCCTAAGACGCGCGCGCGAGCCAAATTCAGCATTCTAGGGGACGGGAAGAGAGCGAGGGCAGTGCTGGCGGCGCTCCGACCTCCTCCCTCTCCCATCGCGCCCAGCCCGTACGAAGGCAGCTACGCAGGACGCGCGCGCAACCGCTATGCAGTATGCGGAGAGCCGCGCGCATCTCTCCTTTTTCCACTTCAAATTACCACTACATTTGTAATAACAGCGTAAAATTTCCCTTACGCGCTGCTGCTTCGTGAACGTGCTAACGCATTTCCGCTCGCCAGCCACTGCTACAGCGATGCGGCGCTGACAGCACGCGGCTCTAAATTTCAGTCCGGAGCACTGCTCTATACGTGCGGGCGGCCGCCGAGTTGGGCATTCTAGCACACGCAGCGACCGACGACATTAGTTCTAGCAGCCATAGAGGCACACCTCGGGACCCGCAAATGCGCGTCGACCGAAAATAAGAAATAAAATGTGAAAAAACGGACGAGGGCTGCCTGCTTTTAAAACTTACGCTACATCAGAATTAAGTAAATGTGCAGCAACGACCGCCTCATCAGCCTAGGTGTGCGAAACACGCGCCGTGGCAATTAGTGCAGGCGAACGTGGCCGCTCGCGCGGAGTCGGCTCACGCGCCCTATACTCGCTTTGTTTGTGTTGTTGTGCTGAGCGCCTGGCGTTCTGTGCGTTTCTGCTACGAAACTTTTAGCACACGCGCTGTCGCAATGAGAACGCGTTGTCCGACAGCGCGCGTCGGGTTTTTTTTCTAAACGAGGAAGCGTCGAACAGAGGGAACGGACGGAATCGTCGAGATTCTCACTACATCCCAATGCCAATGCAGACACTTTGGGTGGCTCTGAGAAGAGCCGTTGGGTGTGGGCTGGGCGGACGAGCGCTCGGTCGCCTACTTGGAGCTGGTGTACTTGGTGACGGCTTTGGTGCCCTCGGACACGGCGTGTTTGGCAGCTCGCCGGGCAACAGCAGACGCACGGCAGTCTGGATCTCCCGGCTCGTGATGGTCGAGCGCTTGTTGTAGTGAGCCAGACGGGACGACTCCGCGGCGATACGCTCGAAGATGTCGTTCACGAAGCTGTTCATGATAGACATGGCCTTGCTGGAGACTCCAGTGTCCGGGTGCACCTGCTTCAGCACCTTGTAGATATAGATGGAGAAGCTCTCCTTCCTGCGGCGCTTCTTCTTCTTCTTGTCGGTGGCGCGCACGTTCTTCTGCGCCTTGCCGGCCTTCTTCACGGCCTTACCGCTGGGCTGGGGAGGCATCGCACCGTTGTGAGTAGCCGAGCAAACGAGATCGAAATACGCGCGACCGGTCGCGCGCGCCCCGTTTTTATCGCGGGAGGGTGGTGTTCACGCGACCTCGCATATCCGCGCGCGCCATTGGTCCGCGCGGCCTCTCTCCCTTTCCCTCGCGCTTTCCTTTGGGACCGGCGGCGGCGACAGCGGCGAAGGCACTACGAGCACGGCTCAAATCGCTCACAGATCGCGACTGCGTCAGTCGTGCGTTTCTCTGTCTCACTCTACGCATCAGCAGCACCAGCATGTCCGGACGCGGCAAAGGCGGCAAGGCGAAGGGCAAGAGCAAGACGCGTTCCAGCCGCGCGGGTCTCCAGTTCCCCGTGGGCCGTATCCACCGTCTCCTGCGCAAGGGAAACTACGCCGAGCGCGTCGGAGCGGGCGCTCCCGTCTACCTCGCGGCCGTCCTCGAGTACCTGGCTGCCGAAGTGCTCGAGCTCGCTGGCAACGCGGCTCGTGACAACAAGAAGACCAGGATCATCCCCCGCCACCTGCAGCTCGCCATCCGCAACGACGAGGAGCTGAACAAGCTGCTCTCCGGCGTGACGATCGCGCAGGGCGGCGTCTTGCCCAACATCCAAGCTGTGCTTCTCCCAAAGAAGACCGAGAAGAAGGCGTAAGCGAGCAGCTCCCAGCCGCCGGACTACAGTCGCGCTCGTCGCACAACCCAACGGTCCTTGTCAGGACCACCGAAATGCGTGTGACGGCAGGGTTTTGCTTGGCAATCCCGTTCTCTGCGCCCGTTTCCCTCTGTTTGAATTAGCGCAACCGTGCCTGTTGAACTGACGCTGCTGCTAGCTAGCTGGCATGTCAGTGCACGAATGTAGATAGAAAGCGAGCTTCAGGGTGTCCGGGGGCGCACAGGGACGAGCCTCACTGCAAGTAGCGTACGATTCGCGTAGTGGAATGTGATAGGCGATCGGGCCCTTGAAAACAAACAAAAAATGGCCCATATCCGCAACCAGCATGCACTTATGAGCCAGGCAGGTATGCATGAGGAACGTGAACAAACGCATGCATGGCATACCAATACACAAAAGCTTGCACGCAACATCGGCCGCATTAATTTCGTCTTCGTGCGCGGCTTCTTCGCATGAATGCGCGAACCGTTTTGCAACGAACGCGCATTTTGTTTCTTTTTTTTTTTCCTCTCTCTCGTCTTGCTCGAGCGCGCGCAATACTTACCATATGCATCCGAAACGAGGCACCACCTCGCACCGGCAGCTCACCACAGACACACACACAGAGAAAAAATATTGATAATAAAAAATAACAACAAAACAGACAGACCGAGAGGGTACGGTTGGAGTACGTGGTCTCGCGTGCTCCCGTGGCCGAAGCAAACATGTAGGTGGTCCTGAGAAGGACCGTTTTGTGTTGCTTGCCTGACCGAGGCTGCGGCGCAGACAGCGGCCGAACCGAACTTAGGCGCGCTCGCCACGGATGCGCCGGGCCAGCTGGATGTCCTTCGGCATGATGGTAACGCGCTTGGCGTGGATGGCGCACAGGTTGGTGTCCTCGCGAAGAGACCGACCAGGTAGGCCTCGCTGGCCTCCTGAAGGGCCATCACAGCCGAACTCTGGAATCGGAGGTCGGTCTTGAAATCCTGAGCGATTTCCCTCACCAAGCGCTGGAACGGCAGCTTGCGGATGAGAAGTTCGGTCGACTTCTGGTAGCGGCGAATTTCACGAAGGGCCACGGTCCCAGGCCTGTACCGATGCGGTTTCTTAACCCCACCTGTGGCAGGTGCACTCTTGCGAGCAGCCTTGGTAGCAAGCTGCTTACGCGGAGCCTTCCCACCGGTGCTCTTACGGGCGGTTTGCTTGGTCCTGGCCATGGCGAACGGAGCGAGCGTCCGAAGTCGTCGACTGCCGGAGTGAAAATGACCCCTGCGCCGCGCGCGTCGTGCTTCGCCGCACTACTCTTCTCCTCTCCAACTCACCCGCCGATTGGCCAGCGCCAGCGCAGCCGTCTCAGGCGGTGCGGCGCACGCCGCCGCCGCCGTTCGCCAGGATGCTGGAGGAGGCACGTTTTCGCGCGGGCGCCTTGTTCGCGGCTAAGGAAAGCACATTCGCAGGCGGTTTAATTGAGTTTAAACACGACAGCATGCTGCGCTGTTCTCTTTCGTTTCAGCCAACACCACAATCTCGCTTATACCGCCGCGCGTCGTGAATTGCCAGTGCCGAGTGTGAGACCACACCACTAATCTCGACAGTGGTTAGCGCTCCACGCCCAACGCCATGGGAGCTGTTATCGCGATCTGCGCGCGACGGAGATGGGTGTGCATGTTTAGGCTACATTATTGCTTGTTCACTGCATTGCTTTGATCATGCTGCTGCTCGTTTCACGAACTACAAGTGCGCGCCACGGTGCCTTCTCGAGGGGCAACTACATCGTGGTGTGGCCGCACTCGGCAGCAAACCCTCTCGCATATGCAGACATGCCAGTACCACACTTTCCCGTCCACGCATTGAAGAACGCGAGGCCCGCATTCGCATCGCAAGATTAACGACAAACTTACGTATGGTCTACCAGCACCACTTCAGAGTTACAGAGAAAACGATGTACTTCCGCTCTAAGAGCGAATTTGGAATACAATATTGACAGGTGTTGAACGCGCGTTAGGAGACACGTTAGGAGCATCAACCAACGCTTCGCAGGCGCGACCCCAAGCACGGCTTCCGCGTGCCACGTATTCGGTACACAGTTTTCGCACTTGCAAGGTTTTGACAAACAATCATCAAACGCAACACTTTGCTCTATACAGAGCGTACATTTCGTCAGCTAGCTTTTTCGATTGCATTCCCGCACGCAACTTCGCCACAGGATCGACGGCGTTGTTGTCATGTTATAGCGAAGCTCCAGCTCGGCAGCCGCCGGCAGAAATCTATTTCCTCGCCAACTAACGCACCGAATTTGGTGCGCCTAATTGCGTGTAAAAGAAAACGTTCAAATCGCGCGCCTGCAACAGCGCAATTTTCAACTGATGCCGAGCTCTTCCTCATTTTTTTAATTATTCTCAGTGATTGTGGAAAACTGTGAAATGGAAGAGAGGAAAAAAAAAAAAAAGAGCAGTTCAAGTGTGCGCTTTAAAGCTCCGTCGCGCAGCAATGGAACCGGATTTGGAAATTCTGTTAATTGCACAAGGCGATATGTATAAAGGGAACACAATTTATACGCCTCGATAAGATATACCATTCATGCGTGAGTATGACTTTTACAATACCTTCATAGACATGAGAGGCGTTTTCGATGGGATGAAAATTTTTAGACAGAACTTGCGTTAGTTGTTGTGTGCAATTCACACGATCGCGGTACCGATTTGTATTGTTGAGATATGAAACTTTGTACTTCTTAACCTGCCAGTACTCGTGCATTATGGAAGGAAAAAAAGAAACGTCACCGCACCACCACACGTTTTTCTCACATGCAACAAGCTTCGTTTACATGGCTGCATTAGTTCTCTCGTGACAACCCGTTGTTTTCTCTTGGGTGTGTTCCGATGCATTACTTGGAGTTCACCTCCGAGCTACACGCACGACCCGTATGACCTCATTGCGCACTGTGTACGCCTTGCTTCGTCCTCGGCTATTCCCTTTGCACGCACATGCCAGTGAGTTCACAGTAGCAATCCATACATAAACAAGAGAAAAGAAATAACCAAAAGTGCCGAGTTTCTTCAAAGTAAGCGGCCCGTACATTTTCTCCGGCTGCTCCTTCCCCATTTGTTTACCTGTTGAGCCATCATCTCGCTTTGCTATACGTCAAGGCCATAGGCGCACACATTTCCCGGCGGCTTCGTGGGAGAAATGTAAAATAATTGGCGCGAGCTTGGCTTTCATTAAACGCAACACGAATGCGAAATCCGTGCGATGGCGACGGCCGGCGCGTGTCAGTTTCTCTTACCTTCGCGTGCCAATACATGCGACATGAGTGAGGGAGCAGCCGGTTCAAATTCGGAATCTTTCTGTACAGCAGCTTTCACATTTACGATTTTCCAGGGATGCAGCGGCAAGAGGTAGTCTTGTGCACTTTGGCGCTTCCACGCAATGACATTACGCAACCGCCTTACAGCGCATAAATACGCGTGGCACAAACTGCCAAAAGGACAAATGTTCACACGTAGGACAGGAGGCTCCATCTGGCGGCGAAGAGTTCGACAAATACGCGATGCACCGCTCAAATCGCCAAGCGGGCGGCCGCTCGTCTCCCGCTTGGCATGCACAAATACGTTGCTCGAAAAAGTTTGTTTTCTTTAAACGCAGCGCATGTCCAGCGCCCGCTTCCTTACCGATCTAAGTATATGGCGCGAACAAGGTCGCCCAGCATCACCTACGCGCACGCATGACGAAAGAGCGAGTCGTATACAAATAACGAGAGAAAATGAGCCTGCACTGTGAAAGCATATTTCTGTCTAGGCAAGCACACTTCACCGCTCTGCTCCTGTATTTTATTTTCCTCTTGTTTTGGGCGACTCGGGGGTGCATTGGCTTGCAAGAACCACATTGACCTCGAACCAACTGCTTATCACCTATAGCGCGCGCATAAGAAATCCCCCTGTGCACGAGTATTACAGACAACAGCACCAATGAAAACAGCACGCCCCTCGGTGTCTACCGCGCGCACCCTCGTCCACTTGAATACAACGCAGTGAGCCCGGTTCTAGCGACAGCTACCTAGCTAATCTCCTCACCTTTCCATTCATTTGCGTCGCTCAAAAGAGTTACGCAATTGTGAATCGCACGGTGGCAGTCCACGGCCGCCCATCGCGCATGCAACAACCACAAGGCTAGACGAGGGACACGACGGGCGCTCAGCTCGTAGGCCAAGAGGACTGGCACATTATTGTTTCTCCGACGCAAACCAACGAAGCCGTGCGAATGCAGCTCAGAATGCAGCTCAGGCTCGCTCATTTAACGCTTGCACTGGAGAGAACAAATAACTGCTGTCTGTAGAAAACTCGCTTTCAGCTGTTACACACTGGCCCGTGCCGGGCAATATTTTCCTCGTGCTTTGCTTCGTTGCATATCCACACGAGCTATTGCTGTGAAATATGGGGCCTTACTTAACTTAAGTGTGCCCGCTGACCGCCACGCTCGGCGTATGTAACCGAGTGCTGCCGCCCGGCTCATACTCTTCTCCAAGGGAGTAGAAGAAGCGAGCCACTTCAAAGCGACAAAATGCGCATCGACGAGCTTACGATTACCTTTCTTTTAATCATCATGCCACTCTGGCTGGCTCAACAAGGGTCCAACCAAAGGCGACAACTGAGCTGCACGAACGACCGGCACGTCGCAACTAGGACACGCTGAGGGCGGGCGAAATGGCAGCAACACAACACGCAGTGGCGAGCGCAAATGCAATCGAGCAGAGCTCGCCTTGCGAGGGCGAAAAACTATGCTACCACGCCTTATGAATACACGCGGTTGCGCTCGCTCACCTGACCAAGTTCACCGCGCGTGTCTCGTACGGCCGAACGCGAGATAATGGCGTGCAAAAGAGGGTTAACGGAGCAGGAGATCGCAAATCCTGCGCATCACTGCCGAAGCACCAAGTGGGTAGCCCTGAAGAGGGCTGTTGGGTTCTTCAGAGGAGCTGATGCGCTGCTTGCAGACGACGTCGCGCACGCGCGCTGCTTAGCCTCCGAAACCGTAGAGGGTGCGGCCCTGACGCTTGAGGGCATACACAACGTCCATGGCGGTCACGGTCTTGCGCTTGGCGTGCTCAGTGTAGGTGACGGCGTCCCGAATCACGTTCTCGAGGAACACCTTGAGCACACCGCGTGTCTCCTCGTAGATCAGGCCGGAGATACGCTTGACACCGCCACGGCGAGCGAGGCGACGGATGGCAGGCTTGGTGATGCCTTGGATGTTGTCACGCAACACCTTACGATGACGCTTCGCGCCACCCTTGCCGAGCCCCTTGCCGCCCTTGCCACGTCCAGACATCTCGGCTGTTGCTGCTGCTTCGGAGCGAGTCAGGAAAGCGAATGCCGCGTCCTTGCGCCGCGACTGAGCGACGAAGCCGCGCCGCAAAAAAGAGGGCGAGGAGGATGAACGCGCGCCGATTGGCTCCCGGGCAGCGCGGCCTCTCTTCGCGAGTGAGTCGCTGGTTGCTGCACTGAGCCCTGCTTAGGCCACGCACTGAGTTCAAGACAAGTGGCCTCGCAACACAATCGCAGAGTTTACTTTTGTTTTTCTTATGTTGTCTCTTTTTGGGCATTCCACACTGCAACGTAGGCTGATGTTCAACCAGCCTCCCTTCTTATTTTGCTCAACTCGCCAAGGGAAAAACAAACGTGTCAACAATGTTATTGTGGTATGTTGCACGCACTCACTGCTCGTGTCGCGCCCCAGGAACAAGTTTATTGTGTTCTCATAATTGTGATTACTCGTTCTATTCACCGTTAGCTCGGCTACGCTTGCAAGTGCACCCTGGTCATTGCCGCAAAGCACACCGCGCGCACAACTTCAAACTCAGCCACGCCAACACGGTTCGCTTGATCACTAGTCGCAAAACAGGGCGCGCTCATGCTCCGCTCGCCTCAGGCGTTTCAAATTTCGCACGCAGGCACCGCTGACTGGTGCCCACACGACCGTCAAATTTCGTCGCGATAGCTTACGTAGCCTCGCAGATAGCGTCAGCGAAATCAGCCTAAGACGCGCGCGCGAGCCAAATTCAGCATTCTAGGGGACGGAAGAGAGCGAGGGCAGTGCTGGCGGCGCTCCGACCTCCTCCCTCTCCCATCGCGCCCAGCCCGTACGAAGGCAGCTACGCAGGACGCGCGCGCAACCGCTATGCAGTATGCGGAGAGCCGCGCGCATCTCTCCTTTTTCCACTTCAAATTACCACTACATTTGTAATAACAGCGTAAAATTTCCCTTACGCGCTGCTGCTTCGTGAACGTGCTAACGCATTTCCGCTCGCCAGCCACTGCTACAGCGATGCGGCGCTGACAGCACGCGGCTCTAAATTTCAGTCCGGAGCACTGCTCTATACGTGCGGGCGGCCGCCGAGTGGGCATTCTAGCACACGCAGCGACCGACGACATTAGTTCTAGCAGCCATAGAGGCACACCTCGGGACCCGCAAATGCGCGTCGACCGAAAATAAGAAATAAAATGTGAAAAAACGGACGAGGGCTGCCTGCTTTTAAAACTTACGCTACATCAGAATTAAGTAAATGTGCAGCAACGACCGCCTCATCAGCCTAGGTGTGCGAAACACGCGCCGTGGCAATTAGTGCAGGCGAACGTGGCCGCTCGCGCGGAGTCGGCTCACGCGCCCTATACTCGCTTTGTTTGTGTTGTTGTGCTGAGCGCCTGGCGTTCTGTGCGTTTCTGCTACGAAACTTTTAGCACACGCGCTGTCGCAATGAGAACGCGTTGTCCGACAGCGCGCGTCGGGTTTTTTTTCTAAACGAGGAAGCGTCGAACAGAGGGAACGGACGGAATCGTCGAGATTCTCACTACATCCCAATGCCAATGCAGACACTTTGGGTGGCTCTGAGAAGAGCCGTTGGGTGTGGGCTGGGCGGACGAGCGCTCGGTCGCCTACTTGGAGCTGGTGTACTTGGTGACGGCTTTGGTGCCCTCGGACACGGCGTGTTTGGCCAGCTCGCCGGGCAACAGCAGACGCACGGCAGTCTGGATCTCCCGGCTCGTGATGGTCGAGCGCTTGTTGTAGTGAGCCAGACGGGACGACTCCGCGGCGATACGCTCGAAGATGTCGTTCACGAAGCTGTTCATGATAGACATGGCCTTGCTGGAGACTCCAGTGTCCGGGTGCACCTGCTTCAGCACCTTGTAGATATAGATGGAGAAGCTCTCCTTCCTGCGGCGCTTCTTCTTCTTCTTGTCGGTGGCGCGCACGTTCTTCTGCGCCTTGCCGGCCTTCTTCACGGCCTTACCGCTGGGCTGGGGAGGCATCGCACCGTTGTGAGTAGCCGAGCAAACGAGATCGGAATACGCGCGACCGGTCGCGCGCGCCCCGTTTTTATCGCGGGAGGGTGGTGTTCACGCGACCTCGCATATCCGCGCGCGCCATTGGTCCGCGCGGCCTCTCTCCCTTTCCCTCGCGCTTTCCTTTGGGACCGGCGGCGGCGACAGCGGCGAAGGCACTACGAGCACGGCTCAAATCGCTCACAGATCGCGACTGCGTCAGTCGTGCGTTTCTCTGTCTCACTCTACGCATCAGCAGCACCAGCATGTCCGGACGCGGCAAAGGCGGCAAGGCGAAGGGCAAGAGCAAGACGCGTTCCAGCCGCGCGGGTCTCCAGTTCCCCGTGGGCCGTATCCACCGTCTCCTGCGCAAGGGAAACTACGCCGAGCGCGTCGGAGCGGGCGCTCCCGTCTACCTCGCGGCCGTCCTCGAGTACCTGGCTGCCGAAGTGCTCGAGCTCGCTGGCAACGCGGCTCGTGACAACAAGAAGACCAGGATCATCCCCCGCCACCTGCAGCTCGCCATCCGCAACGACGAGGAGCTGAACAAGCTGCTCTCCGGCGTGACGATCGCGCAGGGCGGCGTCTTGCCCAACATCCAAGCTGTGCTTCTCCCAAAGAAGACCGAGAAGAAGGCGTAAGCGAGCAGCTCCCAGCCGCCGGACTACAGTCGCGCTCGTCGCACAACCCAACGGTCCTTGTCAGGACCACCGAAATGCGTGTGACGGCAGGGTTTTGCTTGGCAATCCCGTTCTCTGCGCCCGTTTCCCTCTGTTTGAATTAGCGCAACCGTGCCTGTTGAACTGACGCTGCTGCTAGCTAGCTGGCATGTCAGTGCACGAATGTAGATAGAAAGCGAGCTTCAGGGTGTCCGGGGGCGCACAGGGACGAGCCTCACTGCAAGTAGCGTACGATTCGCGTAGTGGAATGTGATAGGCGATCGGGCCCTTGAAAACAAACAAAAAATGGCCCATATCCGCAACCAGCATGCACTTATGAGCCAGGCAGGTATGCATGAGGAACGTGAACAAACGCATGCATGGCATACCAATACACAAAAGCTTGCACGCAACATCGGCCGCATTAATTTCGTCTTCGTGCGCGGCTTCTTCGCATGAATGCGCGAACCGTTTTGCAACGAACGCGCATTTTGTTTCTTTTTTTTTTTCCTCTCTCTCGTCTTGCTCGAGCGCGCGCAATACTTACCATATGCATCCGAAACGAGGCACCACCTCGCACCGGCAGCTCACCACAGACACACACACAGAGAAAAAATATTGATAATAAAAAATAACAACAAAACAGACAGACCGAGAGGGTACGGTTGGAGTACGTGGTCTCGCGTGCTCCCGTGGCCGAAGCAAACATGTAGGTGGTCCTGAGAAGGACCGTTTTGTGTTGCTTGCCTGACCGAGGCTGCGGCGCAGACAGCGGCCGAACCGAACTTAGGCGCGCTCGCCACGGATGCGCCGGGCCAGCTGGATGTCCTTCGGCATGATGGTAACGCGCTTGGCGTGGATGGCGCACAGGTTGGTGTCCTCGAAGAGACCGACCAGGTAGGCCTCGCTGGCCTCCTGAAGGGCCATCACAGCCGAACTCTGGAATCGGAGGTCGGTCTTGAAATCCTGAGCGATTTCCCTCACCAAGCGCTGGAACGGCAGCTTGCGGATGAGAAGTTCGGTCGACTTCTGGTAGCGGCGAATTTCACGAAGGGCCACGGTCCCAGGCCTGTACCGATGCGGTTTCTTAACCCCACCTGTGGCAGGTGCACTCTTGCGAGCAGCCTTGGTAGCAAGCTGCTTACGCGGAGCCTTCCCACCGGTGCTCTTACGGGCGGTTTGCTTGGTCCTGGCCATGGCGAACGGAGCGAGCGTCCGAAGTCGTCGACTGCCGGAGTGAAAATGACCCCTGCGCCGCGCGCGTCGTGCTTCGCCGCACTACTCTTCTCCTCTCCAACTCACCCGCCGATTGGCCAGCGCCAGCGCAGCCGTCTCGGGCGGTGCGGCGCACGCCGCCGCCGCCGTTCGCCAGGATGCTGGAGGAGGCACGTTTTCGCGCGGGCGCCTTGTTCGCGGCTAAGGAAAGCACATTCGCAGGCGGTTTAATTGAGTTTAAACACGACAGCATGCTGCGCTGTTCTCTTTCGTTTCAGCCAACACCACAATCTCGCTTATACCGCCGCGCGTCGTGAATTGCCAGTGCCGAGTGTGAGACCACACCACTAATCTCGACAGTGGTTAGCGCTCCACGCCCAACGCCATGGGAGCTGTTATCGCGATCTGCGCGCGACGGAGATGGGTGTGCATGTTTAGGCTACATTATTGCTTGTTCACTGCATTGCTTTGATCATGCTGCTGCTCGTTTCACGAACTACAAGTGCGCGCCACGGTGCCTTCTCGAGGGGCAACTACATCGTGGTGTGGCCGCACTCGGCAGCAAACCCTCTCGCATATGCAGACATGCCAGTACCACACTTTCCCGTCCACGCATTGAAGAACGCGAGGCCCGCATTCGCATCGCAAGATTAACGACAAACTTACGTATGGTCTACCAGCACCACTTCAGAGTTACAGAGAAAACGATGTACTTCCGCTCTAAGAGCGAATTTGGAATACAATATTGACAGGTGTTGAACGCGCGTTAGGAGACACGTTAGGAGCATCAACCAACGCTTCGCAGGCGCGACCCCAAGCACGGCTTCCGCGTGCCACGTATTCGGTACACAGTTTTCGCACTTGCAAGGTTTTGACAAACAATCATCAAACGCAACACTTTGCTCTATACAGAGCGTACATTTCGTCAGCTAGCTTTTTCGATTGCATTCCCGCACGCAACTTCGCCACAGGATCGACGGCGTTGTTGTCATGTTATAGCGAAGCTCCAGCTCGGCAGCCGCCGGCAGAAATCTATTTCCTCGCCAACTAACGCACCGAATTTGGTGCGCCTAATTGCGTGTAAAAGAAAACGTTCAAATCGCGCGCCTGCAACAGCGCAATTTTCAACTGATGCCGAGCTCTTCCTCATTTTTTTAATTATTCTCAGTGATTGTGGAAAACTGTGAAATGGAAGAGAGGAAAAAAAAAAAAGAGCAGTTCAAGTGTGCGCTTTAAAGCTCCGTCGCGCAGCAATGGAACCGGATTTGGAAATTCTGTTAATTGCACAAGGCGATATGTATAAAGGGAACACAATTTATACGCCTCGATAAGATATACCATTCATGCGTGAGTATGACTTTTACAATACCTTCATAGACATGAGAGGCGTTTTCGATGGGATGAAAATTTTTAGACAGAACTTGCGTTAGTTGTTGTGTGCAATTCACACGATCGCGGTACCGATTTGTATTGTTGAGATATGAAACTTTGTACTTCTTAACCTGCCAGTACTCGTGCATTATGGAAGGAAAAAAAGAAACGTCACCGCACCACCACACGTTTTTCTCACATGCAACAAGCTTCGTTTACATGGCTGCATTAGTTCTCTCGTGACAACCCGTTGTTTTCTCTTGGGTGTGTTCCGATGCATTACTTGGAGTTCACCTCCGAGCTACACGCACGACCCGTATGACCTCATTGCGCACTGTGTACGCCTTGCTTCGTCCTCGGCTATTCCCTTTGCACGCACATGCCAGTGAGTTCACAGTCGCAATCCATACATAAACAAGAGAAAAGAAATAACCAAAAGTGCCGAGTTTCTTCAAAGTAAGCGGCCCGTACATTTTCTCCGGCTGCTCCTTCCCCATTTGTTTACCTGTTGAGCCATCATCTCGCTTTGCTATACGTCAAGGCCATAGGCGCACACATTTCCCGGCGGCTTCGTGGGAGAAATGTAAAATAATTGGCGCGAGCTTGGCTTTCATTAAACGCAACACGAATCTGTCTCGCGTGTGTGCGACGGCCGGCGCGTGTCAGTTTCTCTTACCTTCGCGTGCCAATACATGCGACATGAGTGAGGGAGCAGCCGGTTCAAATTCGGAATCTTTCTGTACAGCAGCTTTCACATTTACGATTTTCCAGGGATGCAGCGGCAAGAGGTAGTCTTGTGCACTTTGGCGCTTCCACGCAATGACATTACGCAACCGCCTTACAGCGCATAAATACGCGTGGCACAAACTGCCAAAAGGACAAATGTTCACACGTAGGACAGGAGGCTCCATCTGGCGGCGAAGAGTTCGACAAATACGCGATGCACCGCTCAAATCGCCAAGCGGGCGGCCGCTCGTCTCCCGCTTGGCATGCACAAATACGTTGCTCGAAAAAGTTTGTTTTCTTTAAACGCAGCGCATGTCCAGCGCCCGCTTCCTTACCGATCTAAGTATATGGCGCGAACAAGGTCGCCCAGCATCACCTACGCGCACGCATGACGAAAGAGCGAGTCGTATACAAATAACGAGAGAAAATGAGCCTGCACTGTGAAAGCATATTTCTGTCTAGGCAAGCACACTTCACCGCTCTGCTCCTGTATTTTATTTTCCTCTTGTTTTGGGCGACTCGGGGGTGCATTGGCTTGCAAGAACCACATTGACCTCGAACCAACTGCTTATCACCTATAGCGCGCGCATAAGAAATCCCCCTGTGCACGAGTATTACAGACAACAGCACCAATGAAAACAGCACGCCCCTCGGTGTCTACCGCGCGCACCCTCGTCCACTTGAATACAACGCAGTGAGCCCGGTTCTAGCGACAGCTACCTAGCTAATCTCCTCACCTTTCCATTCATTTGCGTCGCTCAAAAGAGTTACGCAATTGTGAATCGCACGGTGGCAGTCCACGGCCGCCCATCGCGCATGCAACAACCACAAGGCTAGACGAGGGACACGACGGGCGCTCAGCTCGTAGGCCAAGAGGACTGGCACATTATTGTTTCTCCGACGCAAACCAACGAAGCCGTGCGAATGCAGCTCAGAATGCAGCTCAGGCTCGCTCATTTAACGCTTGCACTGGAGAGAACAAATAACTGCTGTCTGTAGAAAACTCGCTTTCAGCTGTTACACACTGGCCCGTGCCGGGCAATATTTTCCTCGTGCTTTGCTTCGTTGCATATCCACACGAGCTATTGCTGTGAAATATGGGGCCTTACTTAACTTAAGTGTGCCCGCTGACCGCCACGCTCGGCGTATGTAACCGAGTGCTGCCGCCCGGCTCATACTCTTCTCCAAGGGAGTAGAAGAAGCGAGCCACTTCAAAGCGACAAAATGCGCATCGACGAGCTTACGATTACCTTTCTTTTAATCATCATGCCACTCTGGCTGGCTCAACAAGGGTCCAACCAAAGGCGACAACTGAGCTGCACGAACGACCGGCACGTCGCAACTAGGACACGCTGAGGGCGGGCGAAATGGCAGCAACACAACACGCAGTGGCGAGCGCAAATGCAATCGAGCAGAGCTCGCCTTGCGAGGGCGAAAAACTATGCTACCACGCCTTATGAATACACGCGGTTGCGCTCGCTCACCTGACCAAGTTCACCGCGCGTGTCTCGTACGGCCGAACGCGAGATAATGGCGTGCAAAAGAGGGTTAACGGAGCAGGAGATCGCAAATCCTGCGCATCACTGCCGAAGCACCAAGTGGGTAGCCCTGAAGAGGGCTGTTGGGTTCTTCAGAGGAGCTGATGCGCTGCTTGCAGACGACGTCGCGCACGCGCGCTGCTTAGCCTCCGAAACCGTAGAGGGTGCGGCCCTGACGCTTGAGGGCATACACAACGTCCATGGCGGTCACGGTCTTGCGCTTGGCGTGCTCAGTGTAGGTGACGGCGTCCCGAATCACGTTCTCGAGGAACACCTTGAGCCACCGCGTGTCTCCTCGTAGATCAGGCCGGAGATACGCTTGACACCGCCACGGCGAGCGAGGCGACGGATGGCAGGCTTGGTGATGCCTTGGATGTTGTCACGCAACACCTTACGATGACGCTTCGCGCCACCCTTGCCGAGCCCCTTGCCGCCCTTGCCACGTCCAGACATCTCGGCTGTTGCTGCTGCTTCGGAGCGAGTCAGGAAAGCGAATGCCGCGTCCTTGCGCCGCGACTGAGCGACGAAGCCGCGCCGCAAAAAAGAGGGCGAGGAGGATGAACGCGCGCCGATTGGCTCCCGGGCAGCGCGGCCTCTCTTCGCGAGTGAGTCGCTGGTTGCTGCACTGAGCCCTGCTTAGGCCACGCACTGAGTTCAAGACAAGTGGCCTCGCAACACAATCGCAGAGTTTACTTTTGTTTTTCTTATGTTGTCTCTTTTTGGGCATTCCACACTGCAACGTAGGCTGATGTTCAACCAGCCTCCCTTCTTATTTTGCTCAACTCGCCAAGGGAAAAACAAACGTGTCAACAATGTTATTGTGGTATGTTGCACGCACTCACTGCTCGTGTCGCGCCCCAGGAACAAGTTTATTGTGTTCTCATAATTGTGATTACTCGTTCTATTCACCGTTAGCTCGGCTACGCTTGCAAGTGCACCCTGGTCATTGCCGCAAAGCACACCGCGCGCACAACTTCAAACTCAGCCACGCCAACACGGTTCGCTTGATCACTAGTCGCAAAACAGGGCGCGCTCATGCTCCGCTCGCCTCAGGCGTTTCAAATTTCGCACGCAGGCACCGCTGACTGGTGCCCACACGACCGTCAAATTTCGTCGCGATAGCTTACGTAGCCTCGCAGATAGCGTCAGCGAAATCAGCCTAAGACGCGCGCGCGAGCCAAATTCAGCATTCTAGGGGACGGAAGAGAGCGAGGGCAGTGCTGGCGGCGCTCCGACCTCCTCCCTCTCCCATCGCGCCCAGCCCGTACGAAGGCAGCTACGCAGGACGCGCGCGCAACCGCTATGCAGTATGCGGAGAGCCGCGCGCATCTCTCCTTTTTCCACTTCAAATTACCACTACATTTGTAATAACAGCGTAAAATTTCCCTTACGCGCTGCTGCTTCGTGAACGTGCTAACGCATTTCCGCTCGCCAGCCACTGCTACAGCGATGCGGCGCTGACAGCACGCGGCTCTAAATTTCAGTCCGGAGCACTGCTCTATACGTGCGGGCGGCCGCCGAGTGGGCATTCTAGCACACGCAGCGACCGACGACATTAGTTCTAGCAGCCATAGAGGCACACCTCGGGACCCGCAAATGCGCGTCGACCGAAAATAAGAAATAAAATGTGAAAAAAACGGACGAGGGCTGCCTGCTTTTAAAACTTACGCTACATCAGAATTAAGTAAATGTGCAGCAACGACCGCCTCATCAGCCTAGGTGTGCGAAACACGCGCCGTGGCAATTAGTGCAGGCGAACGTGGCCGCTCGCGCGGAGTCGGCTCACGCGCCCTATACTCGCTTTGTTTGTGTTGTTGTGCTGAGCGCCTGGCGTTCTGTGCGTTTCTGCTACGAAACTTTTAGCACACGCGCTGTCGCAATGAGAACGCGTTGTCCGACAGCGCGCGTCGGGTTTTTTTTTCTAAACGAGGAAGCGTCGAACAGAGGGAACGGACGGAATCGTCGAGATTCTCACTACATCCCAATGCCAATGCAGACACTTTGGGTGGCTCTGAGAAGAGCCGTTGGGTGTGGGCTGGGCGGACGAGCGCTCGGTCGCCTACTTGGAGCTGGTGTACTTGGTGACGGCTTTGGTGCCCTCGGACACGGCGTGTTTGGCCAGCTCGCCGGGCAACAGCAGACGCACGGCAGTCTGGATCTCCCGGCTCGTGATGGTCGAGCGCTTGTTGTAGTGAGCCAGACGGGACGACTCCGCGGCGATACGCTCGAAGATGTCGTTCACGAAGCTGTTCATGATAGACATGGCCTTGCTGGAGACTCCAGTGTCCGGGTGCACCTGCTTCAGCACCTTGTAGATATAGATGGAGAAGCTCTCCTTCCTGCGGCGC
The DNA here is from genome assembly GCF_023375885.2 of Dermacentor andersoni. Lineage (NCBI taxonomy): Eukaryota > Metazoa > Arthropoda > Arachnida > Ixodida > Ixodidae > Dermacentor > Dermacentor andersoni. The sequence continues at coordinate 7,559 of NW_027315422.1, read as the reverse complement.
TTCTTCTTCTTCTTGTCGGTGGCGCGCACGTTCTTCTGCGCCTTGCCGGCCTTCTTCACGGCCTTACCGCTGGGCTGGGGAGGCATCGCACCGTTGTGAGTAGCCGAGCAAACGAGATCGGAATACGCGCGACCGGTCGCGCGCGCCCCGTTTTTATCGCGGGAGGGTGGTGTTCACGCGACCTCGCATATCCGCGCGCGCCATTGGTCCGCGCGGCCTCTCTCCCTTTCCCTCGCGCTTTCCTTTGGGACCGGCGGCGGCGACAGCGGCGAAGGCACTACGAGCACGGCTCAAATCGCTCACAGATCGCGACTGCGTCAGTCGTGCGTTTCTCTGTCTCACTCTACGCATCAGCAGCACCAGCATGTCCGGACGCGGCAAAGGCGGCAAGGCGAAGGGCAAGAGCAAGACGCGTTCCAGCCGCGCGGGTCTCCAGTTCCCCGTGGGCCGTATCCACCGTCTCCTGCGCAAGGGAAACTACGCCGAGCGCGTCGGAGCGGGCGCTCCCGTCTACCTCGCGGCCGTCCTCGAGTACCTGGCTGCCGAAGTGCTCGAGCTCGCTGGCAACGCGGCTCGTGACAACAAGAAGACCAGGATCATCCCCCGCCACCTGCAGCTCGCCATCCGCAACGACGAGGAGCTGAACAAGCTGCTCTCCGGCGTGACGATCGCGCAGGGCGGCGTCTTGCCCAACATCCAAGCTGTGCTTCTCCCAAAGAAGACCGAGAAGAAGGCGTAAGCGAGCAGCTCCCAGCCGCCGGACTACAGTCGCGCTCGTCGCACAACCCAACGGTCCTTGTCAGGACCACCGAAATGCGTGTGACGGCAGGGTTTTGCTTGGCAATCCCGTTCTCTGCGCCCGTTTCCCTCTGTTTGAATTAGCGCAACCGTGCCTGTTGAACTGACGCTGCTGCTAGCTAGCTGGCATGTCAGTGCACGAATGTAGATAGAAAGCGAGCTTCAGGGTGTCCGGGGGCGCACAGGGACGAGCCTCACTGCAAGTAGCGTACGATTCGCGTAGTGGAATGTGATAGGCGATCGGGCCCTTGAAAACAAACAAAAAATGGCCCATATCCGCAACCAGCATGCACTTATGAGCCAGGCAGGTATGCATGAGGAACGTGAACAAACGCATGCATGGCATACCAATACACAAAAGCTTGCACGCAACATCGGCCGCATTAATTTCGTCTTCGTGCGCGGCTTCTTCGCATGAATGCGCGAACCGTTTTGCAACGAACGCGCATTTTGTTTCTTTTTTTTTTTCCTCTCTCTCGTCTTGCTCGAGCGCGCGCAATACTTACCATATGCATCCGAAACGAGGCACCACCTCGCACCGGCAGCTCACCACAGACACACACACAGAGAAAAAATATTGATAATAAAAAATAACAACAAAACAGACAGACCGAGAGGGTACGGTTGGAGTACGTGGTCTCGCGTGCTCCCGTGGCCGAAGCAAACATGTAGGTGGTCCTGAGAAGGACCGTTTTGTGTTGCTTGCCTGACCGAGGCTGCGGCGCAGACAGCGGCCGAACCGAACTTAGGCGCGCTCGCCACGGATGCGCCGGGCCAGCTGGATGTCCTTCGGCATGATGGTAACGCGCTTGGCGTGGATGGCGCACAGGTTGGTGTCCTCGAAGAGACCGACCAGGTAGGCCTCGCTGGCCTCCTGAAGGGCCATCACAGCCGAACTCTGGAATCGGAGGTCGGTCTTGAAATCCTGAGCGATTTCCCTCACCAAGCGCTGGAACGGCAGCTTGCGGATGAGAAGTTCGGTCGACTTCTGGTAGCGGCGAATTTCACGAAGGGCCACGGTCCCAGGCCTGTACCGATGCGGTTTCTTAACCCCACCTGTGGCAGGTGCACTCTTGCGAGCAGCCTTGGTAGCAAGCTGCTTACGCGGAGCCTTCCCACCGGTGCTCTTACGGGCGGTTTGCTTGGTCCTGGCCATGGCGAACGGAGCGAGCGTCCGAAGTCGTCGACTGCCGGAGTGAAAATGACCCCTGCGCCGCGCGCGTCGTGCTTCGCCGCACTACTCTTCTCCTCTCCAACTCACCCGCCGATTGGCCAGCGCCAGCGCAGCCGTCTCGGGCGGTGCGGCGCACGCCGCCGCCGCCGTTCGCCAGGATGCTGGAGGAGGCACGTTTTCGCGCGGGGCGCCTTGTTCGCGGCTAAGGAAAGCACATTCGCAGGCGGTTTAATTGAGTTTAAACACGACAGCATGCTGCGCTGTTCTCTTTCGTTTCAGCCAACACCACAATCTCGCTTATACCGCCGCGCGTCGTGAATTGCCAGTGCCGAGTGTGTGAGACCACACCACTAATCTCGACAGTGGTTAGCGCTCCACGCCCAACGCCATGGGAGCTGTTATCGCGATCTGCGCGCGACGGAGATGGGTGTGCATGTTTAGGCTACATTATTGCTTGTTCACTGCATTGCTTTGATCATGCTGCTGCTCGTTTCACGAACTACAAGTGCGCGCCACGGTGCCTTCTCGAGGGGCAACTACATCGTGGTGTGGCCGCACTCGGCAGCAAACCCTCTCGCATATGCAGACATGCCAGTACCACACTTTCCCGTCCACGCATTGAAGAACGCGAGGCCCGCATTCGCATCGCAAGATTAACGACAAACTTACGTATGGTCTACCAGCACCACTTCAGAGTTACAGAGAAAACGATGTACTTCCGCTCTAAGAGCGAATTTGGAATACAATATTGACAGGTGTTGAACGCGCGTTAGGAGACACGTTAGGAGCATCAACCAACGCTTCGCAGGCGCGACCCCAAGCACGGCTTCCGCGTGCCACGTATTCGGTACACAGTTTTCGCACTTGCAAGGTTTTGACAAACAATCATCAAACGCAACACTTTGCTCTATACAGAGCGTACATTTCGTCAGCTAGCTTTTTCGATTGCATTCCCGCACGCAACTTCGCCACAGGATCGACGGCGTTGTTGTCATGTTATAGCGAAGCTCCAGCTCGGCAGCCGCCGGCAGAAATCTATTTCCTCGCCAACTAACGCACCGAATTTGGTGCGCCTAATTGCGTGTAAAAGAAAACGTTCAAATCGCGCGCCTGCAACAGCGCAATTTTCAACTGATGCCGAGCTCTTCCTCATTTTTTTAATTATTCTCAGTGATTGTGGAAAACTGTGAAATGGAAGAGAGGAAAAAAAAAAAGAGCAGTTCAAGTGTGCGCTTTAAAGCTCCGTCGCGCAGCAATGGAACCGGATTTGGAAATTCTGTTAATTGCACAAGGCGATATGTATAAAGGGAACACAATTTATACGCCTCGATAAGATATACCATTCATGCGTGAGTATGACTTTTACAATACCTTCATAGACATGAGAGGCGTTTTCGATGGGATGAAAATTTTTAGACAGAACTTGCGTTAGTTGTTGTGTGCAATTCACACGATCGCGGTACCGATTTGTATTGTTGAGATATGAAACTTTGTACTTCTTAACCTGCCAGTACTCGTGCATTATGGAAGGAAAAAAAGAAACGTCACCGCACCACCACACGTTTTTCTCACATGCAACAAGCTTCGTTTACATGGCTGCATTAGTTCTCTCGTGACAACCCGTTGTTTTCTCTTGGGTGTGTTCCGATGCATTACTTGGAGTTCACCTCCGAGCTACACGCACGACCCGTATGACCTCATTGCGCACTGTGTACGCCTTGCTTCGTCCTCGGCTATTCCCTTTGCACGCACATGCCAGTGAGTTCACAGTAGCAATCCATACATAAACAAGAGAAAAGAAATAACCAAAAGTGCCGAGGTTTCTTCAAAGTAAGCGGCCCGTACATTTTCTCCGGCTGCTCCTTCCCCATTTGTTTACCTGTTGAGCCATCATCTCGCTTTGCTATACGTCAAGGCCATAGGCGCACACATTTCCGGCGGCTTCGTGGGAGAAATGTAAAATAATTGGCGCGAGCTTGGCTTTCATTAAACGCAACACGAATGCGAAATCCGTGCGATGGCGACGGCCGGCGCGTGTCAGTTTCTCTTACCTTCGCGTGCCAATACATGCGACATGAGTGAGGAGCAGCCGGTTTCAAATTCGGAATCTTTCTGTACAGCAGCTTTCACATTTACGATTTTCCAGGGATGCAGCGGCAAGAGGTAGTCTTGTGCACTTTGGCGCTTCCACGCAATGACATTACGCAACCGCCTTACAGCGCATAAATACGCGTGGCACAAACTGCCAAAAGGACAAATGTTCACACGTAGGACAGGAGGCTCCATCTGGCGGCGAAGAGTTCGACAAATACGCGATGCACCGCTCAAATCGCCAAGCGGGCGGCCGCTCGTCTCCCGCTTGGCATGCACAAATACGTTGCTCGAAAAAGTTTGTTTTCTTTAAACGCAGCGCATGTCCAGCGCCCGCTTCCTTACCGATCTAAGTATATGGCGCGAACAAGGTCGCCCAGCATCACCTACGCGCACGCATGACGAAAGAGCGAGTCGTATACAAATAACGAGAGAAAATGAGCCTGCACTGTGAAAGCATATTTCTGTCTAGGCAAGCACACTTCACCGCTCTGCTCCTGTATTTTATTTTCCTCTTGTTTTGGGCGACTCGGGGGTGCATTGGCTTGCAAGAACCACATTGACCTCGAACCAACTGCTTATCACCTATAGCGCGCGCATAAGAAATCCCCCTGTGCACGAGTATTACAGACAACAGCACCAATGAAAACAGCACGCCCCTCGGTGTCTACCGCGCGCACCCTCGTCCACTTGAATACAACGCAGTGAGCCCGGTTCTAGCGACAGCTACCTAGCTAATCTCCTCACCTTTCCATTCATTTGCGTCGCTCAAAAGAGTTACGCAATTGTGAATCGCACGGTGGCAGTCCACGGCCGCCCATCGCGCATGCAACAACCACAAGGCTAGACGAGGGACACGACGGGCGCTCAGCTCGTAGGCCAAGAGGACTGGCACATTATTGTTTCTCCGACGCAAACCAACGAAGCCGTGCGAATGCAGCTCAGAATGCAGCTCAGGCTCGCTCATTTAACGCTTGCACTGGAGAGAACAAATAACTGCTGTCTGTAGAAAACTCGCTTTCAGCTGTTACACACTGGCCCGTGCCGGGCAATATTTTCCTCGTGCTTTGCTTCGTTGCATATCCACACGAGCTATTGCTGTGAAATATGGGGCCTTACTTAACTTAAGTGTGCCCGCTGACCGCCACGCTCGGCGTATGTAACCGAGTGCTGCCGCCCGGCTCATACTCTTCTCCAAGGGAGTAGAAGAAGCGAGCCACTTCAAAGCGACAAAATGCGCATCGACGAGCTTACGATTACCTTTCTTTTAATCATCATGCCACTCTGGCTGGCTCAACAAGGGTCCAACCAAAGGCGACAACTGAGCTGCACGAACGACCGGCACGTCGCAACTAGGACACGCTGAGGGCGGGCGAAATGGCAGCAACACAACACGCAGTGGCGAGCGCAAATGCAATCGAGCAGAGCTCGCCTTGCGAGGGCGAAAAACTATGCTACCACGCCTTATGAATACACGCGGTTGCGCTCGCTCACCTGACCAAGTTCACCGCGCGTGTCTCGTACGGCCGAACGCGAGATAATGGCGTGCAAAAGAGGGTTAACGGAGCAGGAGATCGCAAATCCTGCGCATCACTGCCGAAGCACCAAGTGGGTAGCCCTGAAGAGGGCTGTTGGGTTCTTCAGAGGAGCTGATGCGCTGCTTGCAGACGACGTCGCGCACGCGCGCTGCTTAGCCTCCGAAACCGTAGAGGGTGCGGCCCTGACGCTTGAGGGCATACACAACGTCCATGGCGGTCACGGTCTTGCGCTTGGCGTGCTCAGTGTAGGTGACGGCGTCCCGAATCACGTTCTCGAGGAACACCTTGAGCACACCGCGTGTCTCCTCGTAGATCAGGCCGGAGATACGCTTGACACCGCCACGGCGAGCGAGGCGACGGATGGCAGGCTTGGTGTTGCCTTGGATGTTGTCACGCAACACCTTACGATGACGCTTCGCGCCACCCTTGCCGAGCCCCTTGCCGCCCTTGCCACGTCCAGACATCTCGGCTGTTGCTGCTGCTTCGGAGCGAGTCAGGAAAGCGAATGCCGCGTCCTTGCGCCGCGACTTGAGCGACGAAGCCGCGCCGCAAAAAAGAGGGCGAGGAGGATGAACGCGCGCCGATTGGCTCCCGGGCAGCGCGGCCTCTCTTCGCGAGTGAGTCGCTGGTTGCTGCACTGAGCCCTGCTTAGGCCACGCACTGAGTTCAAGACAAGTGGCCTCGCAACACAATCGCAGAGTTTACTTTTGTTTTTCTTATGTTGTCTCTTTTTGGGCATTCCACACTGCAACGTAGGCTGATGTTCAACCAGCCTCCCTTCTTATTTTGCTCAACTCGCCAAGGGAAAAACAAACGTGTCAACAATGTTATTGTGGTATGTTGCACGCACTCACTGCTCGTGTCGCGCCCCAGGAACAAGTTTATTGTGTTCTCATAATTGTGATTACTCGTTCTATTCACCGTTAGCTCGGCTACGCTTGCAAGTGCACCCTGGTCATTGCCGCAAAGCACACCGCGCGCACAACTTCAAACTCAGCCACGCCAACACGGTTCGCTTGATCACTAGTCGCAAAACAGGGCGCGCTCATGCTCCGCTCGCCTCAGGCGTTTCAAATTTCGCACGCAGGCACCGCTGACTGGTGCCCACACGACCGTCAAATTTCGTCGCGATAGCTTACGTAGCCTCGCAGATAGCGTCAGCGAAATCAGCCTAAGACGCGCGCGCGAGCCAAATTCAGCATTCTAGGGGACGGAAGAGAGCGAGGGCAGTGCTGGCGGCGCTCCGACCTCCTCCCTCTCCCATCGCGCCCAGCCCGTACGAAGGCAGCTACGCAGGACGCGCGCGCAACCGCTATGCAGTATGCGGAGAGCCGCGCGCATCTCTCCTTTTTCCACTTCAAATTACCACTACATTTGTAATAACAGCGTAAAATTTCCCTTACGCGCTGCTGCTTCGTGAACGTGCTAACGCATTTCCGCTCGCCAGCCACTGCTACAGCGATGCGGCGCTGACAGCACGCGGCTCTAAATTTCAGTCCGGAGCACTGCTCTATACGTGCGGCCGGCCGCCGAGTGGGCATTCTAGCACACGCAGCGACCGACGACATTAGTTCTAGCAGCCATAGAGGCACACCTCGGGACCCGCAAATGCGCGTCGACCGAAAATAAGAAATAAAATGTGAAAAAACGGACGAGGGCTGCCTGCTTTTAAAACTTACGCTACATCAGAATTAAGTAAATGTGCAGCAACGACCGCCTCATCAGCCTAGGTGTGCGAAACACGCGCCGTGGCAATTAGTGCAGGCGAACGTGGCCGCTCGCGCGGAGTCGGCTCACGCGCCCTATACTCGCTTTGTTTGTGTTGTTGTGCTGAGCGCCTGGCGTTCTGTGCGTTTCTGCTACGAAACTTTTAGCACACGCGCTGTCGCAATGAGAACGCGTTGTCCGACAGCGCGCGTCGGGTTTTTTTTCTAAACGAGATCTGTCTCGCGTGTGTG
>NW_027315421.1:0-29596 GCF_023375885.2 Dermacentor andersoni | reverse complement strand
ACACACGCGAGACAGATAAACGCGTTTTAAACATGCACATGCATCTTTTGGTAGACGAGATTGAAGTTTTCTGCAAAACCACAAGATGTGCATGCAAATGGTGCTTTTGGCAGAACGCGCACGTGGATTTCTACCAAACGACGTGCTAAGCATGCCGATGCTGCTCTTTTTAGCACCCGCGCACGGATTCGTGCGAAAACGCGTTTTAAGCATGCACATGCATCTTTTGGTAGACACGGATGAAGTTTTCTGCAAAACCACAGGATGTGCATGCAAATGGTGCTCTTGGCAGAACGCGCACGTGGATTTCTACCAAACGACGTGCTAAGCATGCCGATGCTGCTCTTTTTAGCACCCGCGCACGGATTTGTGCGAAAACGCGTTTTAAGCATGCACATGCATCTTTTGGTAGACGAGATTGAAGTTTTCTGCAAAACCACAAGATGTGCATGCAAATGGTGCTTTTCGCAGAACGCGCACGTGGATTTCTACCAAACAACGTGCTAAGCATGCCGATGCTGCTCTTTTTAGCACCCGCGCACGGATTCGTGCGAAAACGCGTTTTAAGCATGCACATGCATCTTTTGGTAGACGAGATTGAAGTTTTCTGCAAAACCACAAGATGTGCATGCAAATGGTGCTTTTCGCAGAACGCGCACGTGGATTTCTACCAAACAACGTGCTAAGCATGCCGATGCTGCTCTTTTTAGCACCCGCGCACGGATTCGTGCGAAAACGCGTTTTAAGCATGCACATGCATCTTTTGGTAGACGAGATTGAAGTTTTCTGCAAAACCACAAGATGTGCATGCAAATGGTGCTTTTCGCAGAACGCGCACGTGGATTTCTACCAAACAACGTGCTAAGCATGCCGATGCTGCTCTTTTTAGCACCCGCGCACGGATTCGTGCGAAAACGCGTTTTAAGCATGCACATGCATCTTTTGGTAGACGAGATTGAAGTTTTCTGCAAAACCACAAGATGTGCATGCAAATGGTGCCTTTCGCAGAACGCGCACGTGGATTTCTACCAAACAACGTGCTAAGCATGCCGATGCTGCTCTTTTTAGCACCCGCGCACGCATTTGTGCGAAAACGCGTTTTAAGCATGCACATGCATCTTTTGGTAGACGAGATTGAAGTTTTCTGCAAAACCACAAGATGTGCATGCAAATGGTGCTTTTCGCAGAACGCGCACGTGGATTTCTACCAAACAACGTGCTAAGCATGCCGATGCTGCTCTTTTTAGCACCCGCGCACGGATTTGTGCGAAAACGCGTTTTAAGCATGCACATGCATCTTTTGGTAGACGCGGATGAAGTTTTCTGCAAAACCACAAGATGTGCATGCAAATGGTGCTTTTTGCAGAACGCGCACGTGGATTTCTACCAAACGACGTGCTAAGCTTGCCGATGCTGCTCTTTTTAGCACCCGCGCACGGATTTGTGCGAAAATGCGTTTTAAGCATGCACATGCATCTTTTGGTAGACGCGGATGAAGTTTTCTGCAAAACCACAAGATGTGCATGCAAATGGTGCTTTTGGCAGAACGCGCACGTGGATTTCTACCAAACGACGTGCTAAGCATGCCGATGCTGCTCTTTTTAGCACCCGCGCACGCATTTGTGCGAAAACGCGTTTTAAGCATGCACATGCATCTTTTGGTAGACGCGGATGAAGTTTTCTGCAAAACCACAAGATGTGCATGCAAATGGTGCTTTTTGCAGAACGCGCACGTGGATTTCTACCAAACGACGTGCTAAGCATGCCGATGCTGCTCTTTTTAGCACCCGCGCACGCATTTGTGCGAAAACGCGTTTTAAGCATGCACATGCATCTTTTGGTAGACGAGATTGAAGTTTTCTGCAAAACCACAAGATGTGCATGCAAATGGTGCTTTTCGCAGAACGCGCACGTGGATTTCTACCAAACAACGTGCTAAGCATGCCGATGCTGCTCTTTTTAGCACCCGCGCACGGATTCGTGCGAAAACGCGTTTTAAGCATGCACATGCATCTTTTGGTAGACGAGATTGAAGTTTTCTGCAAAACCACAAGATGTGCATGCAAATGGTGCTTTTCGCAGAACGCGCACGTGGATTTCTACCAAACAACGTGCTAAGCATGCCGATGCTGCTCTTTTTAGCACCCGCGCACGGATTCGTGCGAAAACGCGTTTTAAGCATGCACATGCATCTTTTGGTAGACGAGATTGAAGTTTTCTGCAAAACCACAAGATGTGCATGCAAATGGTGCCTTTCGCAGAACGCGCACGTGGATTTCTACCAAACAACGTGCTAAGCATGCCGATGCTGCTCTTTTTAGCACCCGCTCACGGATTCGTGCGAAAACGCGTTTTAAGCATGCACATGCATCTTTTGGTAGACGAGATTGAAGTTTTCTGCAAAACCACAAGATGTGCATGCAAATGGTGCTTTTCGCAGAACGCGCACGTGGATTTCTACCAAACAACGTGCTAAGCATGCCGATGCTGCTCTTTTTAGCACCCGCGCACGGATTCGTGCGAAAACGCGTTTTAAGCATGCACATGCATCTTTTGGTAGACGCGGATGAAGTTTTCTGCAAAACCACAAGATGTGCATGCAAATAGTGCTTTTGGCAGAACGCGCACGTGGATTTCTACCAAACGACGTGCTAAGCATGCCGATGCTGCTCTTTTTAGCACCCGCGCACGGATTTGTGCGAAAATGCGTTTTAAGCATGCACATGCATCTTTTGGTAGACGCGGATGAAGTTTTCTGCAAAACCACAAGATGTGCATGCAAATGGTGCTTTTGGCAGAACGCGCACGTGGATTTCTACCAAACGACGTGCTAAGCATGCCGATGCTGCTCTTTTTAGCACCCGCGCACGCATTTGTGCGAAAACGCGTTTTAAGCATGCACATGCATCTTTTGGTAGACGCGGATGAAGTTTTCTGCAAAACCACAAGATGTGCATGCAAATGGTGCTTTTTGCAGAACGCGCACGTGGATTTCTACCAAACGACGTGCTAAGCATGCCGATGCTGCTCTTTTTAGCACCCGCGCACGCATTTGTGCGAAAACGCGTTTTAAACATGCACATGCATCTTTTGGTAGACGCGGATGAAGTTTTCTGCAAAACCACAAGATGTGCATGCAAATGGTGCTTTTTGCAGAACGCGCACGTGGATTTCTACCAAACGACGTGCTAAGCATGCCGATGCTGCTCTTTTTAGCACCCGCGCACGCATTTGTGCGAAAACGCGTTTTAAGCATGCACATGCATCTTTTGGTAGACGCGGATGAAGTTTTCTGCAAACCACAAGATGTGCATGCAAATGGTGCTTTTTGCAGAACGCGCACGTGGATTTCTACCAAACGACGTGCTAAGAATGCCGATGCTGCTCTTTTTCGCACCCGCGCACGCATTTGTGCGAAAACGCGTTTTAAGCATGCACATGCATCTTTTGGTAGACGCGGATGAAGTTTTCTGCAAAACCACAAGATGTGCATGCAAATGGTGCTTTTGGCAGAACGCGCACGTGGATTTCTACCAAACGACGTGCTAAGCATGCCGATGCTGCTCTTTTTAGCACCCGCGCACGCATTTGTGCGAAAACGCGTTTTAAGCATGCACATGCATCTTTTGGTAAACGCGGATGAAGTTTTCTGCAAAACCACAAGATGTGCATGCAAATGGTGCCTTTTGCAGAACGCGCACGTGGATTTCTACCAAACGACGTGCTAGGCATGCCGATGCTGCTATTTTTAGCACCCGCGCACGCATTTGTGCGAAAACGCGTTTTAAGCATGCACATGCATCTTTTGGTAGACGCGGATGAAGTTTTCTGCAAAACCACAAGATGTGCATGCAAATGGTGCTTTTTGCAGAACGCGCACGTGGATTTCTACCAAACGACGTGCTAAGCATGCCGATGCTGCTCTTTTTAGCACCCGCGCACGGATTTGTGCGAAAACGCGTTTTAAGCATGCACATGCATCTTTGGTAGACGCGGATGAAGTTTTCTGCAAAACCACAAGATGTGCATGCAAATGGTGCTTTTGGCAGAACGCGCACGTGGATTTCTACCAAACGACGTGCTAAGCATGCCGATGCTGCTCTTTTTAGCACCCGCGCGCGCATTTGTGCGAAAACGCGTTTTAAGCATGCACATGCATCTTTTGGTAGAAACCGGATGAAGTTTTCTGCAAAACCACAAGATGTGCATGCAAATGGTGCTTTTTGCAGAACGCGCACGTGGATTTCTACCAAACGACGTGCTAAGCATGCCGATGCTGCTCTTTTTAGCACCCGCGCACGGATTTGTGCGAAAACGCGTTTTAAGCATGCACATGCATCTTTTGGTAGACGCGGATGAAGTTTTCTGCAAAACCACAAGATGTGCATGCAAATGGTGCTTTTGGCAGAACGCGCACGTGGATTTCTACCAAACGACGTGCTAAGCATGCCGATGCTGCTCTTTTTAGCACCCGCGCACGGATTTGTGTGAAAACGCGTTTTAAGCATGCACATGCATCTTTTGGTAGACGCGGATGAAGTTTTCTGCAAAACCACAAGATGTGCATGCAAATGGTGCTTTTGGCAGAACGCGCACGTGGATTTCTACCAAACGACGTGCTAAGCATGCCGATGCTGCTCTTTTTAGCACCCGCGCACGCATTTGTGCGAAAACGCGTTTTAAGCATGCACATGCATCTTTTGGTAGACGCGGATGAAGTTTTCTGCAAAACCACAAGATGTGCATGCAAATGGTGCTTTTTGCAGAACGCGCACGTGGATTTCTACCAAACGACGTGCTAAGCTTGCCGATGCTGCTCTTTTTAGCACCCGCGCACGGATTTGTGCGAAAATGCGTTTTAAGCATGCACATGCATCTTTTGGTAGACGCGGATGAAGTTTTCTGCAAAACCACAAGATGTGCATGCAAATGGTGCTTTTGGCAGAACGCGCACGTGGATTTCTACCAAACGACGTGCTAAGCATGCCGATGCTGCTCTTTTTAGCACCCGCGCACGCATTTGTGCGAAAACGCGTTTTAAGCATGCACATGCATCTTTTGGTAGACGCGGATGAAGTTTTCTGCAAAACCACAAGATGTGCATGCAAATGGTGCTTTTTGCAGAACGCGCACGTGGATTTCTACCAAACGACGTGCTAAGCATGCCGATGCTGCTCTTTTTAGCACCCGCGCACGCATTTGTGCGAAAACGCGTTTTAAACATGCACATGCATCTTTTGGTAGACGCGGATGAAGTTTTCTGCAAAACCACAAGATGTGCATGCAAATGGTGCTTTTTGCAGAACGCGCACGTGGATTTCTACCAAACGACGTGCTAAGCATGCCGATGCTGCTCTTTTTAGCACCCGCGCACGCATTTGTGCGAAAACGCGTTTTAAGCATGCACATGCATCTTTTGGTAGACGAGATTGAAGTTTTCTGCAAAACCACAAGATGTGCATGCAAATGGTGCCTTTCGCAGAACGCGCACGTGGATTTCTACCAAACAACGTGCTAAGCATGCCGATGCTGCTCTTTTTAGCACCCGCGCACGGATTCGTGCGAAAACGCGTTTTAAGCATGCACATGCATCTTTTGGTAGACGCGGATGAAGTTTTCTGCAAAACCACAAGATGTGCATGCAAATGGTGCTTCTGGCAGAACGCGCACGTGGATTTCTACCAAACGACGTGCTAAGCATGCCGATGCTGCTCTTTTTAGCACCCGCGCACGGATTCGTGCGAAAACGCGTTTTAAGCATGCACATGCATCTTTTGGTAGACGCGGATGAAGTTTTCTGCAAAACCACAAGATGTGCATGCAAATGGTGCTCTTGGCAGAACGCGCACGTGGATTTCTACCAAACGACGTGCTAAGCATGCCGATGCTGCTCTTTTTGGCACCCGCGCACGGATTTGTGCGAAAACGCGTTTTAAGCATGCACATGCATCTTTTGGTAGACGAGATTGAAGTTTTCTGCAAAACCACAAGATGTGCATGCAAATGGTGCTTTTCGCAGAACGCCCACGTGGATTTCTACCAAACAACGTGCTAAGCATGCCGATGCTGCTCTTTTTAGCACCCGCGCACGGATTCGTGCGAAAACGCGTTTTAAGCATGCACATGCATCTTTTGGTAGACGCGGATGAAGTTTTCTGCGAAACCACAAGATGTGCATGCAAATGGTGCTTTTGGCAGAACGCGCACGTGGATTTCTACCAAACGACGTGCTAAGCATGCCGATGCTGCTCTTTTTAGCACCCGCGCACGGATTTGTGCGAAAACGCGTTTTAAGCATGCACATGCATCTTTTGGTAGACGCGGATGAAGTTTTCTGCAAAACCACAAGATGTGCATGCAAATGGTGCTTTTGGCAGAACGCGCACGTGGATTTCTACCAAACGACGTGCTAAGCATGCCGATGCTGCTCTTTTTAGCACCCGCGCACGGATTTGTGCGAAAACGCGTTTTAAGCATGCACATGCATCTTTTGGTAGACGAGATTGAAGTTTTCTGCAAAACCACAAGATGTGCATGCAAATGGTGCTTTTCGCAGAACGCGCACGTGGATTTCTACCAAACGACGTGCTAAGCATGCCGATGCTGCTCTTTTTAGCACCCGCGCACGGATTCGTGCGATAACGCGTTTTAAGCATGCACATGCATCTTTGGTAGACGAGATTGAAGTTTTCTGCAAAACCACAAGATGTGCATGCAAATGGTGCTTTTCGCAGAACGCCCACGTGGATTTCTACCAAACAACGTGCTAAGCATGCCGATGCTGCTCTTTTTAGCACCGCGCACGGATTTGTGCGAAAACGCGTTTTAAGCATGCACATGCATCTTTTGGTAGACGAGATTGAAGTTTTCTGCAAAACCACAAGATGTGCATGCAAATGGTGCTTTTCGCAGAACGCGCACGTGGATTTCTACCAAACAACGTGCTAAGCATGCCGATGCTGCTCTTTTTAGCACCCGCGCACGGATTCGTGCGAAAACGCGTTTTAAGCATGCACATGCATCTTTTGGTAGACGAGATTGAAGTTTTCTGCAAAACCACAAGATGTGCATGCAAATGGTGCTTTTCGCAGAACGCGCACGTGGATTTCTACCAAACAACGTGCTAAGCATGCCGATGCTGCTCTTTTAGCACCCGCGCACGGATTCGTGCGAAAACGCGTTTTAAGCATGCACATGCATCTTTTGGTAGACGAGATTGAAGTTTTCTGCAAAACCACAAGATGTGCATGCAAATGGTGCTTTTGGCAGAACGCGCACGTGGATTTCTACCAAACGACGTGCTAAGCATGCCGATGCTGCTCTTTTTAGCACCCGCGCACGGATTCGTGCGAAAACGCGTTTTAAGCATGCACATGCATCTTTTGGTAGACGCGGATGAAGTTTTCTGCAAAACCACAAGATGTGCATGCAAATGGTGCTCTTGGCAGAACGCGCACGTGGATTTCTACCAAACGACGTGCTAAGCATGCCGATGCTGCTCTTTTTAGCACCCGCGCACGGATTCGTGCGAAAACGCGTTTTAAGCATGCACATGCATCTTTTGGTAGACGAGATTGAAGTTTTCTGCAAAACCACAAGATGTGCATGCAAATGGTGCTTTTCGCAGAACGCCCACGTGGATTTCTACCAAACAACGTGCTAAGCATGCCGATGCTGCTCTTTTTAGCACCCGCGCACGGATTTGTGCGAAAACGCGTTTTAAGCATGCACATGCATCTTTTGGTAGACGAGATTGAAGTTTTCTGCAAAACCACAAGATGTGCATGCAAATGGTGCTTTTTGCAGAACGCGCACGTGGATTTCTACCAAACGACGTGCTAAGCATGCCGATGCTGCTCTTTTTAGCACCCGCGCACGCATTTGTGCGAAAATGCGTTTTAAACATGCACATGCATCTTTTGGTAGACGCGGATGAAGTTTTCTGCAAAACCACAAGATGTGCATGCAAATGGTGCTTTTTGCAGAACGCGCACGTGGATTTCTACCAAACGACGTGCTAAGCATGCCGATGCTGCTCTTTTTAGCACCCGCGCACGCATTTGTGCGAAAACGCGTTTTAAGCATGCACATGCATCTTTTGGTAGACGCGGATGAAGTTTTCTGCAAAACCACAAGATGTGCATGCAAATGGTGCTTTTTGCAGAACGCGCACGTGGATTTCTACCAAACGACGTGCTAAGAATGCCGATGCTGCTCTTTTTAGCACCCGCGCACGCATTTGTGCGAAAACGCGTTTTAAGCATGCACATGCATCTTTTGGTAGACGCGGATGAAGTTTTCTGCAAAACCACAAGATGTGCATGCAAATGGTGCTTTTTGCAGAACGCGCACGTGGATTTCTACCAAACGACGTGCTAAGCATGCCGATGCTGCTCTTTTTAGCACCCGCGCACGGATTTGTGCGAAAACCCGTTTTAAGCATGCACATGCATCTTTTGGTAGACGCGGATGAAGTTTTCTGCAAAACCACAAGATGTGCATGCAAATGGTGCTTTTTGCAGAACGCGCACGTGGATTTCTACCAAACGACGTGCTAAGCATGCCGATGCTGCTCTTTTTAGCACCCGCGCACGCATTTGTGCGAAAACGCGTTTTAAACATGCACATGCATCTTTTGGTAGACGCGGATGAAGTTTTCTGCAAAACCACAAGATGTGCATGCAAATGGTGCTTTTTGCAGAACGCGCACGTGGATTTCTACCAAACGACGTGCTAAGCATGCCGATGCTGCTCTTTTTAGCACCCGCGCACGGATTTGTGCGAAAACGCGTTTTAAGCATGCACATGCATCTTTTGGTAGACGCGGATGAAGTTTTCTGCAAAACCACAAGATGTGCATGCAAATGGTGCTTTTGGCAGAACGCGCACGTGGATTTCTACCAAACGACGTGCTAAGCATGCCGATGCTGCTCTTTTTAGCACCCGCGCACGCATTTGTGCGAAAACGCGTTTTAAGCATGCACATGCATCTTTTGGTAGACGCGGATGAAGTTTTCTGCAAAACCACAAGATGTGCATGCAAATGGTGCTTTTTGCAGAACGCGCACGTGGATTTCTACCAAACGACGTGCTAGGCATGCCGATGCTGCTATTTTTAGCACCCGCGCACGCATTTGTGCGAAAACGCGTTTTAAGCATGCACATGCATCTTTTGGTAGACGCGGATGAAGTTTTCTGCAAAACCACAAGATGTGCATGCAAATGGTGCTTTTTGCAGAACGCGCACGTGGATTTCTACCAAACGACGTGCTAAGCATGCCGATGCTGCTCTTTTTAGCACCCGCGCACGGATTTGTGCGAAAACGCGTTTTAAGCATGCACATGCATCTTTTGGTAGACGCGGATGAAGTTTTCTGCAAAACCACAAGATGTGCATGCAAATGGTGCTTTTGGCAGAACGCGCACGTGGATTTCTACCAAACGACGTGCTAAGCATGCCGATGCTGGTCTTTTTAGCACCCGCGCACGCATTTGTGCGAAAACGCGTTTTAAGCATGCACATGCATCTTTTGGTAGAAACCGGATGAAGTTTTCTGCAAAACCACAACATGTGCATGCAAATGGTGCTTTTTGCAGAACGCGCACGTGGATTTCTACCAAACGACGTGCTAAGAATGCCGATGCTGCTCTTTTTAGCACCCGCGCACGCATTTGTGCGAAAACGCGTTTTAAGCATGCACATGCATCTTTTGGTAGACGCGGATGAAGTTTTCTGCAAAACCACAAGATGTGCATGCAAATGGTGCTTTTTGCAGAACGCGCACGTGGATTTCTACCAAACGACGTGCTAAGCATGCCGATGCTGCTCTTTTTAGCACCCGCGCACGGATTTGTGCGAAAACGCGTTTTAAGCATGCACATGCATCTTTTGGTAGACGCGGATGAAGTTTTCTGCAAAACCACAAGATGTGCATGCAAATGGTGCTTTTGGCAGAACGCGCACGTGGATTTCTACCAAACGACGTGCTAAGCATGCCGATGCTGCTCTTTTTAGCACCCGCGCACGCATTTGGGCGAAAACGCGTTTTAAGCATGCACATGCATCTTTTGGTAGACGCGGATGAAGTTTTCTGCAAAACCACAAGATGTGCATGCAAATGGTGCTTTTTGCAGAACGCGCACGTGGATTTCTACCAAACGACGTGCTAAGCTTGCCGATGCTGCTCTTTTTAGCACCCGCGCACGGATTTGTGCGAAAATGCGTTTTAAGCATCCACATGCATCTTTTGGTAGACGCGGATGAAGTTTTCTGCAAAACCACAAGATGTGCATGCAAATGGTGCTTTTCGCAGAACGCCCACGTGGATTTCTACCAAACAACGTGCTAAGCATGCCGATGCTGCTCTTTTTAGCACCCGCGCACGGATTTGTGCGAAAACGCGTTTTAAGCATGCACATGCATCTTTTGGTAGACGAGATTGAAGTTTTCTGCAAAACCACAAGATGTGCATGCAAATGGTGGTTTTCGCAGAACGCGCACGTGGATTTCTACCAAACAACGTGCTAAGCATGCCGATGCTGCTCTTTCTAGCACCCGCGCACGGATTCGTGCGAAAACGCGTTTTAAGCATGCACATGCATCTTTTGGTAGACGAGATTGAAGTTTTCTGCAAAACCACAAGATGTGCATGCAAATGGTGCTTTTCGCAGAACGCGCACGTGGATTTCTACCAAACAACGTGCTAAGCATGCCGATGCTGCTCTTTTTAGCACCCGCGCACGGATTCGTGCGAAAACGCGTTTTAAGCATGCACATGCATCTTTTGGTAGACGAGATTGAAGTTTTCTGCAAAACCACAAGATGTGCATGCAAATGGTGCTTTTCGCAGAACGCGCACGTGGATTTCTACCAAACAACGTGCTAAGCATGCCGATGCTGCTCTTTTTAGCACCCGCGCACGGATTCGTGCGAAAACGCGTTTTAAGCATGCACATGCATCTTTTGGTAGACGAGATTGAAGTTTTCTGCAAAACCACAAGATGTGCATGCAAATGGTGCCTTTCGCAGAACGCGCACGTGGATTTCTACCAAACAACGTGCTAAGCATGCCGATGCTGCTCTTTTTAGCACCCGCTCACGGATTCGTGCGAAAACGCGTTTTAAGCATGCACATGCATCTTTTGGTAGACGAGATTGAAGTTTTCTGCAAAACCACAAGATGTGCATGCAAATGGTGCTTTTCGCAGAACGCGCACGTGGATTTCTACCAAACAACGTGCTAAGCATGCCGATGCTGCTCTTTTTAGCACCCGCGCACGGATTCGTGCGAAAACGCGTTTTAAGCATGCACATGCATCTTTTGGTAGACGCGGATGAAGTTTTCTGCAAAACCACAAGATGTGCATGCAAATAGTGCTTTTGGCAGAACGCGCACGTGGATTTCTACCAAACGACGTGCTAAGCATGCCGATGCTGCTCTTTTTAGCACCCGCGCACGGATTTGTGCGAAAACGCGTTTTAAGCATGCACATGCATCTTTTGGTAGACGCGGATGAAGTTTTCTGCAAAACCACAAGATGTGCATGCAAATGGTGCTTTTTGCAGAACGCGCACGTGGATTTCTACCAAACGACGTGCTAAGCTTGCCGATGCTGCTCTTTTTAGCACCCGCGCACGGATTTGTGCGAAAATGCGTTTTAAGCATGCACATGCATCTTTTGGTAGACGCGGATGAAGTTTTCTGCAAAACCACAAGATGTGCATGCAAATGGTGCTCTTGGCAGAACGCGCACGTGGATTTCTACCAAACGACGTGCTAAGCATGCCGATGCTGCTCTTTTTAGCACCCGCGCACGCATTTGTGCGAAAACGCGTTTTAAGCATGCACATGCATCTTTTGGTAGACGCGGATGAAGTTTTCTGCAAAACCACAAGATGTGCATGCAAATGGTGCTTTTTGCAGAACGCGCACGTGGATTTCTACCAAACGACGTGCTAAGCATGCCGATGCTGCTCTTTTTAGCACCCGCGCACGCATTTGTGCGAAAATGCGTTTTAAACATGCACATGCATCTTTTGGTAGACGCGGATGAAGTTTTCTGCAAAACCACAAGATGTGCATGCAAATGGTGCTTTTTGCAGAACGCGCACGTGGATTTCTACCAAACGACGTGCTAAGCATGCCGATGCTGCTCTTTTTAGCACCCGCGCACGCATTTGTGCGAAAACGCGTTTTAAGCATGCACATGCATCTTTTGGTAGACGCGGATGAAGTTTTCTGCAAAACCACAAGATGTGCATGCAAATGGTGCTTTTTGCAGAACGCGCACGTGGATTTCTACCAAACGACGTGCTAAGAATGCCGATGCTGCTCTTTTTAGCACCCGCGCACGCATTTGTGCGAAAACGCGTTTTAAGCATGCACATGCATCTTTTGGTAGACGCGGATGAAGTTTTCTGCAAAACCACAAGATGTGCATGCAAATGGTGCTTTTTGCAGAACGCGCACGTGGATTTCTACCAAACGACGTGCTAAGCATGCCGATGCTGCTCTTTTTAGCACCCGCGCACGGATTTGTGCGAAAACGCGTTTTAAGCATGCACATGCATCTTTTGGTAGACGCGGATGAAGTTTTCTGCAAAACCACAAGATGTGCATACAAATGGTGCTTTTTGCAGAACGCGCACGTGGATTTCTACCAAACGACGTGCTAAGCATGCCGATGCTGCTCTTTTTAGCACCCGCGCACGCATTTGTGCGAAAACGCGTTTTAAACATGCACATGCATCTTTTGGTAGACGCGGATGAAGTTTTCTGCAAAACCACAAGATGTGCATGCAAATGGTGCTTTTTGCAGAACGCGCACGTGGATTTCTACCAAACGACGTGCTAAGCTTGCCGATGCTGCTCTTTTTAGCACCCGCGCACGGATTTGTGCGAAAATGCGTTTTAAGCATGCACATGCATCTTTTGGTAGACGCGGATGAAGTTTTCTGCAAAACCACAAGATGTGCATGCAAATGGTGCTCTTGGCAGAACGCGCACGTGGATTTCTACCAAACGACGTGCTAAGCATGCCGATGATGCTCTTTTTAGCACCCGCGCACGGATTTGTGCGAAAACGCGTTTTAAGCATGCACATGCATCTTTTGGTAGACGAGATTGAAGTTTTCTGCAAAACCACAAGATGTGCATGCAAATGGTGCTTTTCGCAGAACGCGCACGTGGATTTCTACCAAACGACGTGCTAAGCATGCCGATGCTGCTCTTTTTAGC
This sequence comes from Dermacentor andersoni, assembly GCF_023375885.2. Lineage (NCBI taxonomy): Eukaryota > Metazoa > Arthropoda > Arachnida > Ixodida > Ixodidae > Dermacentor > Dermacentor andersoni. Next base: position 16,358 of record NW_027315421.1, on the reverse strand, counting down.
ACCCGCGCACGGATTCGTGCGAAAACGCGTTTTAAGCATGCACATGCATCTTTTGGTAGACGAGATTGAAGTTTTCTGCAAAACCACAAGATGTGCATGCAAATGGTGCTTTTCGCAGAACGCCCACGTGGATTTCTACCAAACAACGTGCTAAGCATGCCGATGCTGCTCTTTTTAGCACCCGCGCACGGATTTGTGCGAAAACGCGTTTTAAGCATGCACATGCATCTTTTGGTAGACGAGATTGAAGTTTTCTGCAAAACCACAAGATGTGCATGCAAATGGTGCTTTTCGCAGAACGCGCACGTGGATTTCTACCAAACAACGTGCTAAGCATGCCGATGCTGCTCTTTCTAGCACCCGCGCACGGATTCGTGCGAAAACGCGTTTTAAGCATGCACATGCATCTTTTGGTAGACGAGATTGAAGTTTTCTGCAAAACCACAAGATGTGCATGCAAATGGTGCTTTTCGCAGAACGCGCACGTGGATTTCTACCAAACAACGTGCTAAGCATGCCGATGCTGCTCTTTTTAGCACCCGCGCACGGATTCGTGCGAAAACGCGTTTTAAGCATGCACATGCATCTTTTGGTAGACGAGATTGAAGTTTTCTGCAAAACCACAAGATGTGCATGCAAATGGTGCTTTTCGCAGAACGCGCACGTGGATTTCTACCAAACAACGTGCTAAGCATGCCGATGCTGCTCTTTTTAGCACCCGCGCACGGATTCGTGCGAAAACGCGTTTTAAGCATGCACATGCATCTTTTGGTAGACGAGATTGAAGTTTTCTGCAAAACCACAAGATGTGCATGCAAATGGTGCCTTTCGCAGAACGCGCACGTGGATTTCTACTAAACAACGTGCTAAGCATGCCGATGCTGCTCTTTTTAGCACCCGCTCACGGATTCGTGCGAAAACGCGTTTTAAGCATGCACATGCATCTTTTGGTAGACGAGATTGAAGTTTTCTGCAAAACCACAAGATGTGCATGCAAATGGTGCTTTTCGCAGAACGCGCACGTGGATTTCTACCAAACAACGTGCTAAGCATGCCGATGCTGCTCTTTTTAGCACCCGCGCACGGATTCGTGCGAAAACGCGTTTTAAGCATGCACATGCATCTTTTGGTAGACGCGGATGAAGTTTTCTGCAAAACCACAAGATGTGCATGCAAATAGTGCTTTTGGCAGAACGCGCACGTGGATTTCTACCAAACGACGTGCTAAGCATGCCGATGCTGCTCTTTTTAGCACCCGCGCACGGATTTGTGCGAAAACGCGTTTTAAGCATGCACATGCATCTTTTGGTAGACGCGGATGAAGTTTTCTGCAAAACCACAAGATGTGCATGCAAATGGTGCTTTTTGCAGAACGCGCACGTGGATTTCTACCAAACGACTTGCTAAGCTTGCCGATGCTGCTCTTTTTAGCACCCGCGCACGGATTTCTGCGAAAATGCGTTTTAAGCATGCACATGCATCTTTTGGTAGACGCGGATGAAGTTTTCTGCAAAACCACAAGATGTGCATGCAAATGGTGCTTTTGGCAGAACGCGCACGTGGATTTCTACCAAACGACGTGCTAAGCATGCCGATGCTGCTCTTTTTAGCACCCGCGCACGCATTTGTGCGAAAACGCGTTTTAAGCATGCACATGCATCTTTTGGTAGACGCGGATGAAGTTTTCTGCAAAACCACAAGATGTGCATGCAAATGGTGCTTTTTGCAGAACGCGCACGTGGATTTCTACCAAACGACGTGCTAAGCATGCCGATGCTGCTCTTTTTAGCACCCGCGCACGCATTTGTGCGAAAATGCGTTTTAAACATGCACATGCATCTTTTGGTAGACGCGGATGAAGTTTTCTGCAAAACCACAAGATGTGCATGCAAATGGTGCTTTTTGCAGAACGCGCACGTGGATTTCTACCAAACGACGTGCTAAGCATGCCGATGCTGCTCTTTTTAGCACCCGCGCACGCATTTGTGCGAAAACGCGTTTTAAGCATGCACATGCATCTTTTGGTAGACGCGGATGAAGTTTTCTGCAAAACCACAAGATGTGCATGCAAATGGTGCTTTTTGCAGAACGCGCACGTGGATTTCTACCAAACGACGTGCTAAGAATGCCGATGCTGCTCTTTTTAGCACCCGCGCACGCATTTGTGCGAAAACGCGTTTTAAGCATGCACATGCATCTTTTGGTAGACGCGGATGAAGTTTTCTGCAAAACCACAAGATGTGCATGCAAATGGTGCTTTTTGCAGAACGCGCACGTGGATTTCTACCAAACGACGTGCTAAGCATGCCGATGCTGCTCTTTTTAGCACCCGCGCACGGATTTGTGCGAAAACGCGTTTTAAGCATGCACATGCATCTTTTGGTAGACGCGGATGAAGTTTTCTGCAAAACCACAAGATGTGCATGCAAATGGTGCTTTTGGCAGAACGCGCACGTGGATTTCTACCAAACGACGTGCTAAGCATGCCGATGCTGCTCTTTTTAGCACCCGCGCACGCATTTGTGCGAAAACGCGTTTTAAACATGCACATGCATCTTTTGGTAGACGCGGATGAAGTTTTCTGCAAAACCACAAGATGTGCATGCAAATGTTGCTTTTGGCAGAACGCGCACGTGGATTTCTACCAAACGACGTGCTAAGCATGCCGATGCTGCTCTTTTTAGCACCCGCGCACGCATTTGTGCGAAAACGCGTTTTAAGCATGCACATGCATCTTTTGGTAGACGCGGATGAAGTTTTCTGCAAAACCACAAGATGTGCATGCAAATGGTGCTTTTTGCAGAACGCGCACGTGGATTTCTACCAAACGACGTGCTAGGCATGCCGATGCTGCTATTTTTAGCACCCGCGCACGCATTTGTGCGAAAACGCGTTTTAAGCATGCACATGCATCTTTTGGTAGACGCGGATGAAGTTTTCTGCAAAACCACAAGATGTGCATGCAAATGGTGCTTTTTGCAGAACGCGCACGTGGATTTCTACCAAACGACGAGCTAAGCATGCCGATGCTGCTCTTTTTAGCACCCGCGCACGGATTTGTGCGAAAACGCGTTTTAAGCATGCACATGCATCTTTTGGTAGACGCGGATGAAGTTTTCTGCAAAACCACAAGATGTGCATGCAAATGGTGCTTTTGGCAGAACGCGCACGTGGATTTCTACCAAACGACGTGCTAAGCATGCCGATGCTGCTCTTTTTAGCACCCGCGCACGCATTTGTGCGAAAACGCGTTTTAAGCATGCACATGCATCTTTTGGTAGAAACCGGATGAAGTTTTCTGCAAAACCACAACATGTGCATGCAAATGGTGCTTTTTGCAGAACGCGCACGTGGATTTCTACCAAACGACGTGCTAAGAATGCCGATGCTGCTCTTTTTAGCACCCGCGCACGCATTTGTGCGAAAACGCGTTTTAAGCATGCACATGCATCTTTTGGTAGACGCGGATGAAGTTTTCTGCAAAACCACAAGATGTGCATGCAAATGGTGCTTTTTGCAGAACGCGCACGTGGATTTCTACCAAACGACGTGCTAAGCATGCCGATGCTGCTCTTTTTAGCACCCGCGCACGGATTTGTGCGAAAACGCGTTTTAAGCATGCACATGCATCTTTTGGTAGACGCGGATGAAGTTTTCTGCAGAACCACAAGATGTGCATGCAAATGGTGCTTTTGGCAGAACGCGCACGTGGATTTCTACCAAACGACGTGCTAAGCATGCCGATGCTGCTCTTTTTAGCACCCGCGCACGCATTTGTGCGAAAACGCGTTTTAAGCATGCACATGCATCTTTTGGTAGACGCGGATGAAGTTTTCTGCAAAACCACAAGATGTGCATGCAAATGGTGCTTTTTGCAGAACGCGCACGTGGATTTCTACCAAACGACGTGCTAAGCTTGCCGATGCTGCTCTTTTTAGCACCCGCGCACGGATTTGTGCGAAAATGCGTTTTAAGCATCCACATGCATCTTTTGGTAGACGCGGATGAAGTTTTCTGCAAAACCACAAGATGTGCATGCAAATGGTGCTTTTGGCAGAACGCGCACGTGGATTTCTACCAAACGACGTGCTAAGCATGCCGATGCTGCTCTTTTTAGCACCCGCGCACGCATTTGTGCGAAAACGCGTTTTAAGCATGCACATGCATCTTTTGGTAGACGCGGATGAAGTTTTCTGCAAAACCACAAGATGTGCATGCAAATGGTGCTTTTTGCAGAACGCGCACGTGGATTTCTACCAAACGACGTGCTAAGCATGCCGATGCTGCTCTTTTTAGCACCCGCGCACGCATTTGTGCGAAAACGCGTTTTAAACATGCACATGCATCTTTTGGTAGACGCGGATGAAGTTTTCTGCAAAACCACAAGATGTGCATGCAAATGGTGCTTTTTGCAGAACGCGCACGTGGATTTCTACCAAACGACGTGCTAAGCATGCCGATGCTGCTCTTTTTAGCACCCGCGCACGCATTTGTGCGAAAACGCGTTTTAAGCATGCACATGCATCTTTTGGTAGACGCGGATGAAGTTTTCTGCAAAACCACAAGATGTGCATGCAAATGGTGCTTTTTGCAGAACGCGCACGTGGATTTCTACCAAACGACGTGCTAAGAATGCCGATGCTGCTCTTTTTAGCACCCGCGCACGGATTCGTGCGAAAACGCGTTTTAAGCATGCACATGCATCTTTTGGTAGACGCGGATGAAGTTTTCTGCAAAACCACAAGATGTGCATGCAAATGGTGCTTTTCGCAGAACGCGCACGTGGATTTCTACCAAACGACGTGCTAAGCATGCCGATGCTGCTCTTTTTAGCAACCGCGCACGGATTCGTGCGAAAACGCGTTTGAAGCATGCACATGCATCTTTTGGTAGACGCGGATGAAGTTTTCTGCAAAACCACAAGATGTGCATGCAAATGGTGCTCTTGGCAGAACGCGCACGTGGATTTCTACCAAACGACGTGCTAAGCATGCCGATGATGCTCTTTTTAGCACCCGCGCACGGATTTGTGCGAAAACGCGTTTTAAGCATGCACATGCATCTTTTGGTAGACGAGATTGAAGTTTTCTGCAAAACCACAAGATGTGCATGCAAATGGTGCTTTTCGCAGAACGCGCACGTGGATTTCTACCAAACGACGTGCTAAGCATGCCGATGCTGCTCTTTTTAGCACCCGCGCACGGATTCGTGCGAAAACGCGTTTTAAGCATGCACATGCATCTTTTGGTAGACGAGATTGAAGTTTTCTGCAAAACCACAAGATGTGCATGCAAATGGTGCTTTTCGCAGAACGCCCACGTGGATTTCTACCAAACAACGTGCTAAGCATGCCGATGCTGCTCTTTTTAGCACCCGCGCACGGATTTGTGCGAAAACGCGTTTTAAGCATGCACATGCATCTTTTGGTAGACGAGATTGAAGTTTTCTGCAAAACCACAAGATGTGCATGCAAATGGTGCTTTTCGCAGAACGCGCACGTGGATTTCTACCAAACAACGTGCTAAGCATGCCGATGCTGCTCTTTTTAGCACCCGCGCACGGATTCGTGCGAAAACGCGTTTTAAGCATGCACATGCATCTTTTGGTAGACGAGATTGAAGTTTTCTGCAAAACCACAAGATGTGCATGCAAATGGTGCTTTTCGCAGAACGCGCACGTGGATTTCTACCAAACAACGTGCTAAGCATGCCGATGCTGTTCCTTTTAGCACCCGCGCACGGATTCGTGCGAAAACGCGTTTTAAGCATGCACATGCATCTTTTGGTAGACGAGATTGACGTTTTCTGCAAAACCACAACATGTGCATGCAAATGGTGCTTTTGGCAGAACGCGCACGTGGATTTCTACCAAACGACGTGCTAAGCATGCCGATGCTGCTCTTTTTAGCACCCGCGCACGGATTCGTGCGAAAACGCGTTTTAAGCATGCACATGCATCTTTTGGTAGACGCGGATGAAGTTTTCTGCAAAACCACAAGATGTGCATGCAAATGGTGCTCTTGGCAGAACGCGCACGTGGATTTCTACCAAACGGCGTGCTAAGCATGCCGATGCTGCTCTTTTTAGCACCCGCGCATGGATTCGTGCGAAAACGCGTTTTAAGCATGCACATGCATCTTTTGGTAGACGAGATTGAAGTTTTCTGCAAAACCACAAGATGTGCATGCAAATGGTGCTTTTCGCAGAACGCGCACGTGGATTTTTACCAAACAACGTGCTCAGCATGCCGATGCTGCTCTTTTTAGCACCCGCGCACGGATTCGTGCGAAAACGCGTTTTTAAACATGCACATGCATCTTTTGGTAGACGAGATTGAAGTTTTCTGCAAAACCACAAGATGTGCATGCAAATGGTGCTTTTGGCAGAACGCGCACGTGGATTTCTACCAAACGACGTGCTAAGCATGCCGATGCTGCTCTTTTTAGCACCCGCGCACGGATTCGTGCGAAAACGCGTTTTAAGCATGCACATGCATCTTTTGGTAGACACGGATGAAGTTTTCTGCAAAACCACAAGATGTGCATGCAAATGGTGCTCTTGGCAGAACGCGCACGTGGATTTCTACCAAACGACGTGCTAAGCATGCCGATGCTGCTCTTTTTAGCACCCGCGCACGGATTTGTGCGAAAACGCGTTTTAAGCATGCACATGCATCTTTTGGTAGACGAGATTGAAGTTTTCTGCAAAACCACAAGATGTGCATGCAAATGGTGCTTTTCGCAGAACGCGCACGTGGATTTCTACCAAACAACGTGCTAAGCATGCCGATGCTGCTCTTTTTAGCACCCGCGCACGGATTCGTGCGAAAACGCGTTTTAAGCATGCACATGCATCTTTTGGTAGACGAGATTGAAGTTTTCTGCAAAACCACAAGATGTGCATGCAAATGGTGCTTTTCGCAGAACGCGCACGTGGATTTCTACCAAAACAACGTGCTAAGCATGCCGATGCTGCTCTTTTTAGCACCCGCGCACGGATTCGTGCGAAAACGCGTTTTAAGCATGCACATGCATCTTTTGGTAGACGAGATTGAAGTTTTCTGCAAAACCACAAGATGTGCATGCAAATGGTGCTTTTCGCAGAACGCGCACGTGGATTTCTACCAAACAACGTGCTAAGCATGCCGATGCTGCTCTTTTTAGCACCCGCGCACGGATTCGTGCGAAAACGCGTTTTTAAGCATGCACATGCATCTTTTGGTAGACGAGATTGAAGTTTTCTGCAAAACCACAAGATGTGCATGCAAATGGTGCTTTTCGCAGAACGCGCACGTGGATTTCTACCAAACAACGTGCTAAGCATGCCGATGCTGCTCTTTTTAGCACCCGCGCACGGATTCGTGCGAAAACGCGTTTTAAGCATGCACATGCATCTTTTGGTAGACGCGGAGTTTTCTGCAAAACCACAAGATGTGCATGCAAATGGTGCTTTTGGCAGAACGCGCACGTGCATTTCTACCAAACGACGTGCTAAGCATGCCGATGCTGCTCTTTTTAGCACCCGCGCACGGATTCGTGCGAAAACGCGTTTTAAGCATGCACATGCATCTTTTGGTAGACGCGAATGAAGTTTTCTGCAAAACCACAAAGATGTGCATGCAAATGGTGCTCTTGGCAGAACGCGCACGTGGATTTCTACCAAACGACGTGCTAAGCATGCCGATGCTGCTCTTTTTAGCACCCGCGCACGGATTTGTGCGAAAACGCGTTTTAAGCATGCACATGCATCTTTTGGTAGACGAGATTGAAGTTTTCTGCAAAACCACAAGATGTGCATGCAAATGGTGCTTTTCGCAGAACGCGCACGTGGATTTCTACCAAACAACGTGCTAAGCATGCCGATGCTGCTCTTTTTAGCACCCGCGCACGGATTCGTGCGAAAACGCGTTTTAAGCATGCACATGCATCTTTTGGTAGACGAGATTGAAGTTTTCTGCAAAACCACAAGATGTGCATGCAAATGGTGCTTTCGCAGAACGCGCACGTGGATTTCTACCAAACAACGTGCTAAGCATGCCGATGCTGCTCTTTTTAGCACCCGCGCACGGATTCGTGCGAAAACGCGTTTTAAGCATGCACATGCATCTTTTGGTAGACGCGGATGAAGTTTTCTGCAAAACCACAAGATGTGCATGCAAATGGTGCTTTTTGCAGAACGCGCACGTGGATTTCTACCAAACGACGTGCTAAGCTTGCCGATGCTGCTCTTTTTAGCACCCGCGCACGGATTTGTGCGAAATGCGTTTTAAGCATCCACATGCATCTTTTGGTAGACGCGGATGAAGTTTTCTGCAAAACCACAAGATGTGCATGCAAATGGTGCTTTTCGCAGAACGCCCACGTGGATTTCTACCAAACAACGTGCTAAGCATGCCGATGCTGCTCTTTTAGCACCCGCGCACGGATTTGTGCGAAAACGCGTTTTAAGCATGCACATGCATCTTTTGGTAGACGAGATTGAAGTTTTCTGCAAAACCACAAGATGTGCATGCAAATGGTGCTTTTCGCAGAACGCGCACGTGGATTTCTACCAAACAACGTGCTAAGCATGCCGATGCTGCTCTTTCTAGCACCCGCGCACGGATTCGTGCGAAAACGCGTTTTAAGCATGCACATGCATCTTTTGGTAGACGAGATTGAAGTTTTCTGCAAAACCACAAGATGTGCATGCAAATGGTGCTTTTCGCAGAACGCGCACGTGGATTTCTACCAAACAACGTGCTAAGCATGCCGATGCTGCTCTTTTTAGCACCCGCGCACGGATTCGTGCGAAAACGCGTTTTAAGCATGCACATGCATCTTTTGGTAGACGAGTTGAAGTTTCCTGCAAAACCACAAGATGTGCATGCAAATGGTGCTTTTCGCAGAACGCGCCACGTGGATTTCTACCAAACAACGTGCTAAGCATGCCGATGCTGCTCTTTTTAGCACCCGCGCACGGATTCGTGCGAAAACGCGTTTTAAGCATGCACATGCATCTTTTGGTAGACGAGATGGAAGTTTTCTGCAAAACCACAAGATGTGCATGCAAATGGTGCCTTTCGCAGAACGCGCACGTGGATTTCTACCAAACAACGTGCTAAGCATGCCGATGCTGCTCTTTTTAGCACCCGCTCACGGATTCGTGCGAAAACGCGTTTTAAGCATGCACATGCATCTTTTGGTAGACAAGATTGAAGTTTTCTGCAAAACCACAAGATGTGCATGCAAATGGTGCTTTTCGCAGAACGCGCACGTGGATTTCTACCAAACAACGTGCTAAGCATGCCGATGCTGCTCTTTTTAGCACCCGCGCACGGATTCGTGCGAAAACGCGTTTTAAGCATGCACATGCATCTTTTGGTAGACGCGGATGAAGTTTTCTGCAAAACCACAAGATGTGCATGCAAATAGTGCTTTTGGCAGAACGCGCACGTGGATTTCTACCAAACGACGTGCTAAGCATGCCGATGCTGCTCTTTTTAGCACCCGCGCACGGATTTGTGCGAAAACGCGTTTTAAGCATGCACATGCATCTTTTTGGTAGACGCGGATGAAGTTTTCTGCAAAACCACAAGATGTGCATGCAAATGGTGCTTTTTGCAGAACGCGCACGTGGATTTCTACCAAACGACGTGCTAAGCTTGCCGATGCTGCTCTTTTTAGCACCCGCGCACGGATTTGTGCGAAAATGCGTTTTAAGCATGCACATGCATCTTTTGGTAGACGCGGATGAAGTTTTCTGCAAAACCACAAGATGTGCATGCAAATGGTGCTTTTGGCAGAACGCGCACGTGGATTTCTACCAAACGACGTGCTAAGCATGCCGATGCTGCTCTTTTTAGCACCCGCGCACGCATTTGTGCGAAAAACGCGTTTTAAGCATGCACATGCATCTTTTGGTAGACGCGGATGAAGTTTTCTGCAAAACCACAAGATGTGCATGCAAATGGTGCTTTTTGCAGAACGCGCACGTGGATTTCTACCAAACGACGTGCTAAGCATGCCGGTGCTGCTCTTTTTAGCACCCGCGCACGCATTTGTGCGAAAATGCGTTTTGAACATGCACATGCATCTTTTGGTAGACGCGGATGAAGTTTTCTGCAAAACCACAAGATGTGCATGCAAATGGTGCTTTTTGCAGAACGCGCACGTGGATTTCTACCAAACGACGTGCTAAGCATGCCGATGCTGCTCTTTTTAGCACCCCGCGCACGCATTTGTGCGAAAACGCGTTTTAAGCATGCACATGCATCTTTTGGTAGACGCGGATGAAGTTTTCTGCAAAACCACAAGATGTGCATGCAAATGGTGCTTTTTGCAGAACGCGCACGTGGATTTCTACCAAACGACGTGCTAAGAATGCCGATGCTGCTCTTTTTAGCACCCGCGCACGCATTTGTGCGAAAACGCGTTTTAAGCATGCACATGCATCTTTTGGTAGACGCGGATGAAGTTTTCTGCAAAACCACAAGATGTGCATGCAAATGGTGCTTTTTGCAGAACGCGCACGTGGATTTCTACCAAACGACGTGCTAAGCATGCCGATGCTGCTCTTTTTAGCACCCGCGCACGGATTTGTGCGAAAACGCGTTTTAAGCATGCACATGCATCTTTTGGTAGACGCGGATGAAGTTTTCTGCAAAACCACAAGATGTGCATGCAAATGGTGCTTTTTGCAGAACGCGCACGTGGATTTCTACCAAACGACGTGCTAAGCATGCCGATGCTGCTCTTTTTAGCACCCGCGCACGCATTTGTGCGAAAACGCGTTTTAAACATGCACATGCATCTTTTGGTAGACGCGGATGAAGTTTTGTGCAAAACCACAAGATGTGCATGCAAATGGTGCTTTTTGCAGAACGCGCACGTGGATTTCTACCAAACGACGTGCTAAGCATGCCGATGCTGCTCTTTTTAGCACCCGCGCACGGATTTGTGCGAAAACGCGTTTTAAGCATGCACATGCATCTTTTGGTAGACGCGGATGAAGTTTTCTGCAAAACCACAAGATGTGCATGCAAATGGTGCTTTTGGCAGAACGCGCACGTGGATTTCTACCAAACGACGTGCTAAGCATGCCGATGCTGCTCTTTTTAGCACCCGCGCACGCATTTGTGCGAAAAACGCGTTTTAAGCATGCACATGCATCTTTTGGTAGACGCGGATGAAGTTTTCTGCAAAACCACTAGATGTGCATGCAAATGGTGCTTTTTGCAGAACGCGCACGTGGATTTCTACCAAACGACGTGCTAGGCATGCCGATGCTGCTATTTTTAGCACCCGCGCACGCATTTGTGCGAGAACGCGTTTTAGGCATGCACATGCATCTTTTGGTAGACGCGGATGAAGTTTTCTGCAAAACCACAAGATGTGCATGCAAATGGTGCTTTTTGCAGAACGCGCACGTGGATTTCTACCAAACGACGTGCTAAGCATGCCGATGCTGCTCTTTTTAGCACCCGCGCACGGATTTGTGCGAAAACGCGTTTTAAAGCATGCACATGCATCTTTTGGTAGACGCGGATGAAGTTTTCTGCAAAACCACAAGATGTGCATGCAAATGGTGCTTTTGGCAGAACGCGCACGTGGATTTCTACCAAACGACGTGCTAAGCATGCCGATGCTGCTCTTTTTAGCACCCGCGCACGCATTTGTTCGAAAACGCGTTTTAAGCATGCACATGCATCTTTTGGTAGAAACCGGATGAAGTTTTCTGCAAAACCACAACATGTGCATGCAAATGGTGCTTTTTGCAGAACGCGCACGTGGATTTCTACCAAACGACGTGCTAAGAATGCCGATGCTGCTCTTTTTAGCACCCGCGCACGCATTTGTGCGAAAACGCGTTTTATGCATGCACATGCATCTTTTGGTAGACGCGGATGAAGTTTTCTGCAAAACCACAAGATGTGCATGCAAATGGTGCTTTTTGCAGAACGCGCACGTGGATTTCTACCAAACGACGTGCTAAGCATGCCGATGCTGCTCTTTTTAGCACCCGCGCACGGATTTGTGCGAAAACGCGTTTTAAGCATGCACATGCATCTTTTGGTAGACGCGGATGAAGTTTTCTGCAAAACCACAAGATGTGCATGCAAATGGTGCTTTTGGCAGAACGCGCACGTGGATTTCTACCAAACGACGTGCTAAGCATGCCGATGCTGCTCTTTTTAGCACCCGCGCACGCATTTGTGCGAAAACGCGTTTTAAGCATGCACATGCATCTTTTGGTAGACGCGGATGAAGTTTTCTGCAAAACCACAAGATGTGCATGCAAATGGTGCTTTTTGCAGAACGCGCACGTGGATTTCTACCAAACGACGTGCTAAGCTTGCCGATGCTGCTCTTTTTAGCACCCGCGCACGGATTTGTGCGAAAATGCGTTTTAAGCATCCACATGCATCTTTTGGTAAACGCGGATGAAGTTTTCTGCAAAAACCACAAGATGTGCATGCAAATGGTGCTTTTGGCAGAACGCGCACGTGGATTTCTACCAAACGACGTGCTAAGCATGCCGATGCTGCTCTTTTTAGCACCCGCGCACGCATTTGTGCGAAAACGCGTTTTAAGCATGCACATGCATCTTTTGGTAGACGCGGATGAAGTTTTCTGCAAAACCACAAGATGTGCATGCAAATGGTGCTTTTTGCAGAACGCGCACGTGGATTTCTACCAAACGACGTGCTAAGCATGCCGATGCTGCTCTTTTTAGCACCCGCGCACGCATTTGTGCGAAAACGCGTTTTAAACATGCACATGCATCTTTTGGTAGACGCGGATGAAGTTTTCTGCAAAACCACAAGATGTGCATGCAAATGGTGCTTTTTGCAGAACGCGCACGTGGATTTCTACCAAACGACGTGCTAAGCATGCCGATGCTGCTCTTTTTAGCACCCGCGCACGCATTTGTGCGAAAACGCGTTTTAAGCATGCACATGCATCTTTTGGTAGACGCGATGAAGTTTTCTGCAAAACCACAAGATGTGCATGCAAATGGTGCTTTTTGCAGAACGCGCACGTGGATTTCTACCAAACGACGTGCTAAGAATGCCGATGCTGCTCTTTTTAGCACCCGCGCACGGATTCGTGCGAAAACGCGTTTTAAGCATGCACATGCATCTTTTGGTAGACGCGGATGAAGTTTTCTGCAAAACCACAAGATGTGCATGCAAATGGTGCTTTTCGCAGAACGCGCACGTGGATTTCTACCAAACGACGTGCTAAGCATGCCGATGCTGCTCTTTTTAGCAACCGCGCACGGATTCGTGCGAAAACGCGTTTGAAGCATGCACATGCATCTTTTGGTAGACGCGGATGAAGTTTTCTGCAAAACCACAAGATGTGCATGCAAATGGTGCTCTTGGCAGAACGCGCACGTGGATTTCTACCAAACGACGTGCTAAGCATGCCGATGATGCTCTTTTTAGCACCCACGCACGGATTTGTGCGAAAACGCGTTTTAAGCATGCACATGCATCTTTTGGTAGACGAGATTGAAGTTTTCTGCAAAACCACAAGATGTGCATGCAAATGGTGCTTTTCGCAGAACGCGCACGTGGATTTCTACCAAACGACGTGCTAAGCATGCCGATGCTGCTCTTTTTAGCACCCGCGCACGGATTCGTGCGAAAACGCGTTTTAAGCATGCACATGCATCTTTTGGTAGACGAGATTGAAGTTTTCTGCAAAACCACAAGATGTGCATGCAAATGGTGCTTTTCGCAGAACGCCCACGTGGATTTCTACCAAACAACGTGCTAAGCATGCCGATGCTGCTCTTTTTAGCACCCGCGCACGGATTTGTGCGAAAACGCGTTTTAAGCATGCACATGCATCTTTTGGTAGACGAGATTGAAGTTTTCTGCAAAACCACAAGATGTGCATGCAAATGGTGCTTTTCGCAGAACGCGCACGTGGATTTCTACCAAACAACGTGCTAAGCATGCCGATGCTGCTCTTTTTAGCACCCGCGCACGGATTCGTGCGAAAACGCGTTTTAAGCATGCACATGCATCTTTTGGTAGACGAGATTGAAGTTTTCTGCAAAACCACAAGATGTGCATGCAAATGGTGCTTTTCGCAGAACGCGCACGTGGATTTCTACCAAACAACGTGCTAAGCATGCCGATGCTGCTCCTTTTAGCACCCGCGCACGGATTCGTGCGAAAACGCGTTTTAAGCATGCACATGCATCTTTTGGTAGACGAGATTGAAGTTTTCTGCAAAACCACAAGATGTGCATGCAAATGGTGCTTTTGGCAGAACGCGCACGTGGATTTTCTACCAAACGACGTGCTAAGCATGCCGATGCTGCTCTTTTTAGCACCCGCGCACGGATTCGTGCGAAAACGCGTTTTAAGCATGCACATGCATCTTTTGGTAGACGCGGATGAAGTTTTCTGCAAAACCACAAGATGTGCATGCAAATGGTGCTCTTGGCAGAACGCGCACGTGGATTTCTACCAAACGGCGTGCTAAGCATGCCGATGCTGCTCTTTTTAGCACCCGCGCACGGATTCGTGCGAAAACGCGTTTTAAGCATGCACATGCATCTTTTGGTAGACGAGATTGAAGTTTTCTGCAAAACCACAAGATGTGCATGCAAATGGTGCTTTTCGCAGAACGCGCACGTGGATTTCTGACCAAACAACGTGCTCAGCATGCCGATGCTGCTCTTTTTAGCACCCGCGCACGGATTCGTGCGAAAACGCGTTTTAAACATGCACATGCATCTTTGGTAGACGAGATTGAAGTTTTCTGCAAAACCACAAGATGTGCATGCAAATGGTGCTTTTGGCAGAACGCGCACGTGGATTTCTACCAAACGACGTGCTAAGCATGCCGATGCTGCTCTTTTTAGCACCCGCGCACGGATTCGTGCGAAAACGCGTTTTAAGCATGCACATGCATCTTTTGGTAGACACGGATGAAGTTTTCTGCAAAACCACAAGATGTGCATGCAAATGGTGCTCTTGGCAGAACGCGCACGTGGATTTCTACCAAACGACGTGCTAAGCATGCCGATGCTGCTCTTTTTAGCACCCGCGCACGGATTTGTGCGAAAACGCGTTTTAAGCATGCACATGCATCTTTTGGTAGACGAGATTGAAGTTTTCTGCAAAACCACAAGATGTGCATGCAAATGGTGCTTTTCGCAGAACGCGCACCTGGATTTCTACCAAACAACGTGCTAAGCATGCCGATGCTGCTCTTTTTAGCACCCGCGCACGGATTCGTGCGAAAACGCGTTTTAAGCATGCACATGCATCTTTTGGTAGACGAGATTGAAGTTTTCTGCAAAACCACAAGATGTGCATGCAAATGGTGCTTTTCGCAGACTTTTCGCAGAACGCGCACGTGGATTTCTACAAAACAACGTGCTAAGCATGCCGATGCTGCTCTTTTTAGCACACCCGCGCACGGATTCGTGCGAAAACGCGTTTTAAGCATGCACATGCATCTTTTGGTAGACGAGATTGAAGTTTTCTGCAAAACCACAAGATGTGCATGCAAATGGTGCTTTTCGCAGAACGCGCACGTGGATTTCTACCAAACAACGTGCTAAGCATGCCGATGCTGCTCTTTTTAGCACCCGCGCACGGATTCGTGCGAAAACGCGTTTTAAGCATGCACATGCATCTTTTTGGTAGACGAGATTGAAGTTTTCTGCAAAACCACATGCATGCAAATGGTGCTTTTCGCAGAACGCGCACGTGGATTTCTACCAAACAACGTGCTCAGCATGCCGATGCTGCTCTTTTTAGCACCCGCGCACGGATTCGTGCGAAAACGCGTTTTAAACATGCACATGCATCTTTTGGTAGACGAGATTGAAGTTTTCTGCAAAACCACAAGATGTGCATGCAAATGGTGCTTTTGGCAGAACGCGCACGTGGATTTCTACCAAACGACGTGCTAAGCATGCCGATGCTGCTCTTTTTAGCACCCGCGCACGGATTCGTGCGAAAACGCGTTTTAAGCATGCACATGCATCTTTTGGTAGACACGGATGAAGTTTTCTGCAAAACCACAAGATGTGCATGCAAATGGTGCTCTTGGCAGAACGCGCACGTGGATTTCTACCAAACGACGTGCTAAGCATGCCGATGCTGCTCTTTTTAGCACCCGCGCACGGATTTGTGCGAAAACGCGTTTTAAGCATGCACATGCATCTTTTGGTAGACGAGATTGAAGTTTTCTGCAAAACCACAAGATGTGCATGCAAATGGTGCTTTTCGCAGAACGCGCACGTGGATTTCTACCAAACAACGTGCTAAGCATGCCGATGCTGCTCTTTTTAGCACCCCGCGCACGGATTCGTGCGAAAACGCGTTTTAAGCATGCACATGCATCTTTT
>NW_027315420.1:0-29602 GCF_023375885.2 Dermacentor andersoni | reverse complement strand
ACCAGAAGATGTGCATGCAAATGGTGCTTTTGGCAGAACGCGCACGTGGACTTCTACCAAACGACGTGCTAAGCATGCCGATGCTGCTCTATTTAGCACCCGCGCACGGATTTGTGCGAAAACGCGTTTTAAGCATGCACATGCATCTTTTGGTAGACGCGGATGAAGTTTTCTGCAAAACCACAAGATGTGCATGCAAATGGTGCTTTTGGCAGAACGCGCACGTGGATTTCTACCAAACGACGTGCTAAGCATGCCGATGCTGCTCTTTTTAGCACCCGCGCACGCATTTGTGCGAAAACGCGTTTTAAGCATGCACATGCATCTTTTGGTAGACGCGGATGAAGTTTTCTGCAAAACCACAAGATGTGCATGCAAATGGTGCTTTTGGCAGAACGCGCACGTGGATTTCTACCAAACGACGTGCTAAGCATGCCGATGCTGCTCTTTTTAGCACCCGCGCACGCATTTGTGCGAAAACGCGTTTTAAGCATGCACATGCATCTTTTGGTAGACGCGGATGAAGTTTTCTGCAAAACCACAAGATGTGCATGCAAATGGTGCTTTTTGCAGAACGCGCACGTGGATTTCTACCAAACGACGTGCTAAGCATGCCGATGCTGCTCTTTTTAGCACCCGCGCACGCATTTGTGCGAAAACGCGTTTTAAGCATGCACATGCATCTTTTGGTAGACGCGGATGAAGTTTTCTGCAAAACCACAAGATGTGCATGCAAATGGTGCTTTTTGCAGAACGCGCACGTGGATTTCTACCAAACGACGTGCTAAGCATGCCGATGCTGCTCTTTTTAGCACCCGCGCACGCATTTGTGCGAAAACGCGTTTTAAGCATGCACATGCATCTTTTGGTAGACGCGGATGAAGTTTTCTGCAAAACCACAAGATGTGCATGCAAATGGTGCTTTTTGCAGAACGCGCACGTGGATTTCTACCAAACGACGTGCTAAGCATGCCGATGCTGCTCTTTTTAGCACCCGCGCACGCATTTGTGCGAAAACGCGTTTTAAGCATGCACATGCATCTTTTGGTAGACGCGGATGAAGTTTTCTGCAAAACCACCAGATGTGCATGCAAATGGTGCTTTCGGCAGAACGCGCACGTGGATTTCTACCAAACGACGTGCTAAGCATGCCGATGCTGCTCTTTTTAGCACCCGCGCACGCATTTGTGCGAAAACGCGTTTTAAGCATGCACATGCATCTTTTGGTAGACGCGGATGAAGTTTTCTGGAAAACCACAAGATGTGCATGCAAATGGTGCTTTTTGCAGAACGCGCACGTGGATTTCTACCAAACGACGTGCTAAGCATGCCGATGCTGCTATTTTTAGCACCCGCGCACGCATTTGTGCGAAAACGCGTTTTAAGCATGCACATGCATCTTTTGGTAGACGCGGATGAAGTTTTCTGCAAAACCACAAGATGTGCATGCAAATGGTGCTTTTTGCAGAACGCGCACGTGGATTTCTACCAAACGACGTGCTAAGCATGCCGATGCTGCTATTTTTAGCACCCGCGCACGCATTTGTGCGAAAACGCGTTTTAAGCATGCACATGCATCTTTTGGCAGACGCGGATGAAGTTTTCTGCAAAACCACAAGATGTGCATGCAAATGGTGCTTTTTGCAGAACGCGCACGTGGATTTCTACCAAACGACGTGCTAAGCATGCCGATGCTGCTCTTTTTAGCACCCGCGCACGCATTTGTGCGAAAACGCGTTTTAAGCATGCACATGCATCTTTTGGTAGACGCGGATGAAGTTTTCTGCAAAACCACAAGATGTGCATGCAAATGGTGCTTTTTGCAGAACGCGCACGTGGATTTCTACCAAACGACGTGCTAAGCATGCCGATGCTGCTCTTTTTAGCACCCGCGCACGCATTTGTGCGAAAACGCGTTTTAAGCATGCACATGCATCTTTTGGTAGACGCGGATGAAGTTTTCTGCAAAACCACAAGATGTGCATGCAAATGGTGCTTTTTGCAGAACGCGCACGTGGATTTCTACCAAACGACGTGCTAAGCTTGCCGATGCTGCTCTTTTTAGCACCCGCGCACGGATTTGTGCGAAAACGCGTTTTAAGCATGCACATGCATCTTTTGGTAGACGCGGATGAAGTTTTCTGCAAAACCACAAGATGTGCATGCAGATGGTGCTTTTGGCAGAACGCGCACGTGGATTTCTACCAAACCGACGTGCTAAGCATGCCGATGCTGCTCTTTTTAGCACCCGCGCACGCATTTGTGCGAAAACGCGTTTTAAGCATGCACATGCATCTTTTGGTAGACGCGGATGAAGTTTTCTGCAAAACCACAAGATGTGCATGCAAATGGTGCTTTTTGCAGAACGCGCACGTGGATTTCTACCAAACGACGTGCTAAGCATGCCGATGCTGCTCTTTTTAGCACCCGCGCACGGATTTGTGCGAAAACGCGTTTTAAGCATGCACATGCATCTTTTGGTAGACGCGGATGAAGTTTTCTGCAAAACCACAAGATGTGCATGCAAATGGTGCTTTTGGCAGAACGCGCACGTGGATTTCTACCAAACGACGTGCTAAGCATGCCGATGCTGCTCTTTTTAGCACCCGCGCACGGATTTGTGCGAAAACGCGTTTTAAGCATGCACATGCATCTTTTGGTAGACGCGGATGACGTTTTCTGCAAAACCACATGATGTGCATGCAAATGGTGCTTTTGGCAGAACGCGCACGTGGATTTCTACCAAACGACGTGCTAAGCATGCCGATGCTGCTCTTTTTAGCACCCGCGCACGCATTTGTGCGAAAACGCGTTTTAAGCATGCACATGCATCTTTTGGTAGACGCGGATGAAGTTTTCTGCAAAACCACAAGATGTGCATGCAAATGGTGCTTTTTGCAGAACGCGCACGTGGATTTCTACCAAACGACGTGCTAAGCATGCCGATGCTGCTCTTTTTAGCACCCGCGCACGCATTTGTGCGAAAACGCGTTTTAAGCATGCACATGCATCTTTTGGTAGACGCGGATGAAGTTTTCTGCAAAACCACAAGATGTGCATGCAAATGGTGCTTTTTGCAGAACGCGCACGTGGATTTCTACCAAACGACGTGCTAAGCTTGCCGATGCTGCTCTTTTTAGCACCCGCGCACGGATTTGTGCGAAAACGCGTTTTAAGCATGCACATGCATCTTTTGGTAGACGCGGATGAAGTTTTCTGCAAAACCACAAGATGTGCATGCAGATGGTGCTTTTGGCAGAACGCGCACGTGGATTTCTACCAAACGACGTGCTAAGCATGCCGATGCTGCTCTTTTTAGCACCCGCGCACGCATTTGTGCGAAAACGCGTTTTAAGCATGCACATGCATCTTTTGGTAGACGCGGATGAAGTTTTCTGCAAAACCACAAGATGTGCATGCAGATGGTGCTTTTGGCAGAACGCGCACGTGGATTTCTACCAAACGACGTGCTAAGCATGCCGATGCTGCTCTTTTTAGCACCCGCGCACGCATTTGTGCGAAAACGCGTTTTAAGCATGCACATGCATCTTTTGGTAGACGCGGATGAAGTTTTCTGCAAAACCACAAGATGTGCATGCAAATGGTGCTTTTTGCAGAACGCGCACGTGGATTTCTACCAAACGACGTGCTAAGCATGCCGATGCTGCTATTTTTAGCACCCGCGCACGCATTTGTGCGAAAACGCGTTTTAAGCATGCACATGCATCTTTTGGTAGACGCGGATGAAGTTTTCTGCAAAACCACAAGATGTGCATGCAAATGGTGCTTTTTGCAGAACGCGCACGTGGATTTCTACCAAACGACGTGCTAAGCATGCCGATGCTGCTATTTTTAGCACCCGCGCACGCATTTGTGCGAAAACGCGTTTTAAGCATGCACATGCATCTTTTGGCAGACGCGGATGAAGTTTTCTGCAAAACCACAAGATGTGCATGCAAATGGTGCTTTTTGCAGAACGCGGACGTGGATTTCTACCAAACGACGTGCTAAGCATGCCGATGCTGCTCTTTTTAGCACCCGCGCACGCATTTGTGCGAAAACGCGTTTTAAGCATGCACATGCATCTTTTGGTAGACGCGGATGAAGTTTTCTGCAAAACCACAAGATGTGCATGCAAATGGTGCTTTTTGCAGAACGCGCACGTGGATTTCTACCAAACGACGTGCTAAGCATGCCGATGCTGCTCTTTTTAGCACCCGCGCACGCATTTGTGCGAAAACGCGTTTTAAGCATGCACATGCATCTTTTGGTAGACGCGGATGAAGTTTTCTGCAAAACCACAAGATGTGCATGCAAATGGTGCTTTTTGCAGAACGCGCACGTGGATTTCTACCAAACGACGTGCTAAGCTTGCCGATGCTGCTCTTTTTAGCACCCGCGCACGGATTTGTGCGAAAACGCGTTTTAAGCATGCACATGCATCTTTTGGTAGACGCGGATGAAGTTTTCTGCAAAACCACAAGATGTGCATGCAGATGGTGCTTTTGGCAGAACGCGCACGTGGATTTCTACCAAACGACGTGCTAAGCATGCCGATGCTGCTCTTTTTAGCACCCGCGCACGCATTTGTGCGAAAACGCGTTTTAAGCATGCACATGCATCTTTTGGTAGACGCGGATGAAGTTTTCTGCAAAACCACAAGATGTGCATGCAAATGGTGCTTTTTGCAGAACGCGCACGTGGATTTCTACCAAACGACGTGCTAAGCATGCCGATGCTGCTCTTTTTAGCACCCGCGCACGGATTTGTGCGAAAACGCGTTTTAAGCATGCACATGCATCTTTTGGTAGACGCGGATGAAGTTTTCTGCAAAACCACAAGATGTGCATGCAAATGGTGCTTTTGGCAGAACGCGCACGTGGATTTCTACCAAACGACGTGCTAAGCATGCCGATGCTGCTCTTTTTAGCACCCGCGCACGGATTTGTGCGAAAACGCGTTTTAAGCATGCACATGCATCTTTTGGTAGACGCGGATGACGTTTTCTGCAAAACCACATGATGTGCATGCAAATGGTGCTTTTGGCAGAACGCGCACGTGGATTTCTACCAAACTACGTGCTAAGCATGCCGATGCTGCTCTTTTTAGCACCCGCGCACGCATTTGTGCGAAAACGCGTTTTAAGCATGCACATGCATCTTTTGGTAGACGCGGATGAAGTTTTCTGTAAAACCACAAGATGTGCATGCAAATGGTGCTTTTTGCAGAACGCGCACGTGGATTTCTACCAAACGACGTGCTAAGCATGCCGATGCTGCTCTTTTTAGCACCCGCGCACGCATTTGTGCGAAAACGCGTTTTAAGCATGCACATGCATCTTTTGGTAGACGCGGATGAAGTTTTCTGCAAAACCACAAGATGTGCATGCAAATGGTGCTTTTTGCAGAACGCGCACGTGGATTTCTACCAAACGACGTGCTAAGCTTGCCGATGCTGCTCTTTTTAGCACCCGCGCACGGATTTGTGCGAAAACGCGTTTTAAGCATGCACATGCATCTTTTGGTAGACGCGGATGAAGTTTTCTGCAAAACCACAAGATGTGCATGCAGATGGTGCTTTTGGCAGAACGCGCACGTGGATTTCTACCAAACGACGTGCTAAGCATGCCGATGCTGCTCTTTTTAGCACCCGCGCACGCATTTGTGCGAAAACGCGTTTTAAGCATGCACATGCATCTTTTGGTAGACGCGGATGAAGTTTTCTGCAAAACCACAAGATGTGCATGCAGATGGTGCTTTTGGCAGAACGCGCACGTGGATTTCTACCAAACGACGTGCTAAGCATGCCGATGCTGCTCTTTTTAGCACCCGCGCACGCATTTGTGCGAAAACGCGTTTTAAGCATGCACATGCATCTTTTGGTAGACGCGGATGAAGTTTTCTGCAAAACCACAAGATGTGCATGCAAATGGTGCTTTTTGCAGAACGCGCACGTGGATTTCTACCAAACGACGTGCTAAGCATGCCGATGCTGCTCTTTTTAGCACCCGCGCACGGATTTGTGCGAAAACGCGTTTTAAGCATGCACATGCATCTTTTGGTAGACGCGGATGAAGTTTTCTGCAAAACCACAAGATGTGCATGCAAATGGTGCTTTTGGCAGAACGCGCACGTGGATTTCTACCAAACGACGTGCTAAGCATGCCGATGCTGCTCTTTTTAGCACCCGCGCACGCATTTGTGCGAAAACGCGTTTTAAGCATTCACATGCATCTTTTGGTAGACGCGGATGAAGTTTTCTGCAAAACCACAAGATGTGCATGCAAATGGTGCTTTTGGCAGAACGCGCACGTGGATTTCTACCAAACGACATGCTAAGCATGCCGATGCTGCTCTTTTTAGCACCCGCGCACGCATTTGTGCGAAAACGCGTTTTAAGCATGCACATGCATCTTTTGGTAGACGCGGATGAAGTTTTCTGCAAAACCACAAGATGTGCATGCAAATGGTGCTTTTGGCAGAACGCGCACGTGGATCTCTACCAAACGACGTGCTAAGCTTGCCGATGCTGCTCTTTTTAGCACCCGCGCACGGATTTGTGCGAAAACGCGTTTTAAGCATGCACATGCATCTTTTGGTAGACGCGGATGAAGTTTTCTGCAAAACCACAAGATGTGCATGCAGATGGTGCTTTTGGCAGAACGCGCACGTGGATTTCTACCAAACGACGTGCTAAGCATGCCGATGCTGCTCTTTTTAGCACCCGCGCACGCATTTGTGCGAAAACGCGTTTTAAGCATGCACATGCATCTTTTGGTAGACGCGGATGAAGTTTTCTGCAAAACCACAAGATGTGCATGCAAATGGTGCTTTTTGCAGAACGCGCACGTGGATTTCTACCAAACGACGTGCTAAGCATGCCGATGCTGCTCTTTTTAGCACCCGCGCACGGATTTGTGCGAAAACGCGTTTTAAGCATGCACATGCATCTTTTGGTAGACGCGGATGAAGTTTTCTGCAAAACCACAAGATGTGCATGCAAATGGTGCTTTTGGCAGAACGCGCACGTGGATTTCTACCAAACGACGTGCTAAGCATGCCGATGCTGCTCTTTTTAGCACCCGCGCACGCATTTGTGCGAAAACGCGTTTTAAGCATGCACATGCATCTTTTGGTAGACGCGGATGAAGTTTTCTGCAAAACCACAAGATGTGCATGCAAATGGTGCTTTTGGCAGAACGCGCACGTGGATTTCTACCAAACGACGTGCTAAGCATGCCGATGCTGCTCTTTTAGCACCCGCGCACGGATTTGTGCGAAAACGCGTTTTAAGCATGCACATGCATCTTTTGGTAGACGCGGATGAAGTTTTCTGCAAAACCACAAGATGTGCATGCAAATGGTGCTTTTGGCAGAACGCGCACGTGGATTTCTACCAAACGACGTGCTAAGCATGCCGATGCTGCTCTTTTTAGCACCCACGCACGGATTTGTGCGAAAACGCGTTTTAAGCATGCACATGCATCTTTTGGTAGACGCGGATGACGTTTTCTGCAAAACCACATGATGTGCATGCAAATGGTGCTTTTGGCAGAACGCGCACGTGGATTTCTACCAAACGACATGCTAAGCATGCCGATGCTGCTCTTTTTAGCACCCGCGCACGGATTTGTGCGAAAACGCGTTTTAAGCATGCACATGCATCTTTTGGTAGACGCGGATGAAGTTTTCTGCAAAACCACAAGATGTGCATGCAAATGGTGCTTTTGGCAGAACGCGCACGTGGATTTCTACCAAACGACATGCTAAGCATGCCGATGCTGCTCTTTTTAGCACCCGCGCACGCATTTGTGCGAAAACGCGTTTTAAGCATGCACATGCATCTTTTGGTAGACGCGGATGAAGTTTTCTGCAAAACCACAAGATGTGCATGCAAATGGTGCTTTTGGCAGAACGCGCACGTGGATTTCTACCAAACGACGTGCTAAGCATGCCGATGCTGCTCTTTTTAGCACCCGCGCACGGATTTGTGCGAAAACGCGTTTTAAACATGCACGTGCATCTTTTGGTAGACGCGGATGAAGTTTTCTGCAAAAGCACAAGATGTGCATGCAAATGGTGCTTTTTGCAGAACGCGCACGTGGATTTCTACCAAACGACGTGCTAAGCATGCCGATGCTACTCTTTTTAGCACCCGCGCACGCATTTGTGCGAAAACGCGTTTTAAGCATGCACATGCATCTTTTGGTAGACGCGGATGAAGTTTTCTGCAAAACCACAAGATGTGCATGCAAATGGTGCTTTTTGCAGAACGCGCACGTGGATTTCTACCAAACGACGTGCTAAGCATGCCGATGCTGCTCTTTTTAGCACCCGCGCACGGATTTGTGCGAAAACGTGTTTTAAGCATGCACATGCATCTTTTGGTAGACGCGGATGAAGTTTTCTGCAAAACCACATGATGTGCATGCAAATGGTGCTTTTGGTAGAACGCACACGTGGATTTCTAACAAACGACGTGCTAAGCATGCCGATGCTGCTCTTTTTAGCACCCGCGCACGCATTTGTGCGAAAACGCGTTTTAAGCATGCACATGCATCTTTTGGTCGACGCGGATGAAGTTTTCTGCAAAACCACAAGATGTGCATGCAAATGGTGCTTTTGGCAGAACGCGCACGTGGATTTCTACCAAACGACGTGCTAAGCATGCCGATGCTGCTCTTTTTAGCACCCGCGCACGGATTTGTGCGAAAACGCGTTTTAAGCATGCACATGCATCTTTTGGTAGACGCGGATGAAGTTTTCTGCAAAACCACAAGATGTGCATGCAAATGGTGCTTTTGGCAGAACGCGCACGTGGATTTCTACCAAACGACGTGCTAAGCATGCCGATGCTGCTCTTTTTAGCACCCGCACACGGATTTGTGCGAAAACGCGTTTTAAGCATGCACATGCATCTTTTGGTAGACGCGGATGAAGTTTTCTGCAAAACCACAAGATGTGCATGCAAATGGTGCTTTTGGCAGAACGCGCACGTGGATTTCTACCAAACGACGTGCTAAGCATGCCGATGCTGCTCTTTTTAGCACCCACGCACGGATTTGTGCGAAAACGCGTTTTAAGCATGCACATGCATCTTTTGGTAGACGCGGATGAAGTTTTCTGCAAAACCACAAGATGTGCATGCAAATGGTGCTTTTGGCAGAACGCGCACGTGGATTTCTACCAAACGACGTGCTAAGCATGCCGATGCTGCTCTTTTTAGCACCCGCGCACGCATTTGTGCGAAAACGCGTTTTAAGCATGCACATGCATCTTTTGGTAGGCGCGGATGAAGTTTTCTGCAAAACCACAAGATGTGCATGCAAATGGTGCTTTTTGCAGAACGCGCACGTGGATTTCTACCAAACGACGTGCTAAGCATGCCGATGCTGCTCTTTTTAGCACCCGCGCACGGATTTGTGCGAAAACGCGTTTTAAGCATGCACATGCATCTTTTGGTAGACGCGGATGAAGTTTTCTGCAAAACCACAAGATGTGCATGCAAATGGTGCTTTTGGCAGAACGCGCACGTGGATTTCTACCAAACGACGTGCTAAGCATGCCGATGCTGCTCTTTTTAGCACCCGCGCACGCATTTGTGCGAAAACGCGTTTTAAGCATGCACATGCATCTTTTGGTAGACGCGGATGAAGTTTTCTGCAAAACCACAAGATGTGCATGCAAATGGTGCTTTTGGCAGAACGCGCACGTGGATTTCTACCAAACGACGTGCTAAGCATGCCGATGCTGCTCTTTTTAGCACCCGCGCACGGATTTGTGCGAAAACGAGTTTTAAGCATGCACATGCATCTCTTGGTAGACGCGGATGAAGTTTTCTGCAAAACCACAAGATGTGCATGCAAATGGTGCTTTTGGCAGAACGCGCACGTGGATTTCTACCAAACGACGTGCTAAGCATGCCGATGCTGCTCTTTTTAGCACCCGCGCACGCATTTGTGCGAAAACGCGTTTTAAGCATGCACATGCATCTTTTGGTAGACGCGGATGAAGTTTTCTGCAAAACCACAAGATGTGCATGCAAATGGTGCTTTTGGCAGAACGCGCACGTGGATTTCTACCAAACGACGTGCTAAGCATGCCGATGCTGCTCTTTTTAGCACCCGCGCACGGATTTGTGCGAAAACGAGTTTTAAGCCTGCACATGCATCTCTTGGTAGACGCGGATGAAGTTTTCTGCAAATCCACAAGATGTGCATGCAAATGGTGCTTTTGGCAGAACGCGCACGTGGATTTCTACCAAACGACGTGCTAAGCATGCCGATGCTGCTCTTTTTAGCACCCGCGCACGGATTTGTGCGAAAACGCGTTTTAAGCATGCACATGCATCTTTTGGTAGACGCGGATGAAGTTTTCTGCAAAACCACAAGATGTGCATGCAAATGGTGCTTTTGGCAGAACGCGCACGTGGATTTCTACCAAACGACGTGCTAAGCATGCCGATGCTGCTCTTTTTAGCACCCGCACACGGATTTGTGCGAAAACGCGTTTTAAGCATGCACATGCATCTTTTGGTAGACGCGGATGAAGTTTTCTGCAAAACCACAAGATGTGCATGCAAATGGTGCTTTTGGGAGAACGCGCACGTGGATTTCTACCAAACGACGTGCTAAGCATGCCGATGCTGCTCTTTTTAGCACCCGCGCACGGATTTGTGCGAAAACGAGTTTTAAGCATGCACATGCATCTCTTGGTAGACGCGGATGAAGTTTTCTGCAAAACCACAAGATGTGCATGCAAATGGTGCTTTTGGCAGAACGCGCACGTGGATTTCTACCAAACGACGTGCTAAGCATGCCGATGCTGCTCTTTTTAGCACCCGCGCACGCATTTGTGCGAAAACGCGTTTTAAGCATGCACATGCATCTTTTGGTAGACGCGGATGAAGTTTTCTGCAAAACCACAAGATGTGCATGCAAATGGTGCTTTTGGCAGAACGCGCACGTGGATTTCTACCAAACGACGTGCTAAGCATGCCGATGCTGCTCTTTTTAGCACCCGCGAACGGATTTGTGCGAAAACGAGTTTTAAGCATGCACATGCATCTCTTGGTAGACGCGGATGAAGTTTTCTGCAAAACCACAAGATGTGCATGCAAATGGTGCTTTTGGCAGAACGCGCACGTGGATTTCTACCAAACGACGTGCTAAGCATGCCGATGCTGCTCTTTTTAGCACCCGCACACGGATTTGTGCGAAAACGCGTTTTAAGCATGCACATGCATCTTTTGGTAGACGCGGATGAAGTTTTCTGCAAAACCACAAGATGTGCATGCAAATGGTGCTTTTGGCAGAACGCGCACGTGGATTTCTACCAAACGACGTGCTAAGCATGCCGATGCTGCTCTTTTTAGCACCCGCACACGGATTTGGGCGAAAACGCGTTTTAAGCATGCACATGCATCTTTTGGTAGACGCGGATGAAGTTTTCTGCAAAACCACAAGATGTGCATGCAAATGGTGCTTTTGGCAGAACGCGCACGTGGATTTCTACCAAACGACGTGCTAAGCATGCCGATGCTGCTCTTTTTAGCAACCGCGCACGGATTTGTGCGAAAACGCGTTTTAAGCATGCACATGCATCTTTTGGTAGACGCGGATGAAGTTTTCTGCAAAACCACAAGATGTGCATGCAAATGGTGCTTTTGGCAGAACGCGCACGTGGATTTCTACCAAACGACGTGCTAAGCATGCCGATGCTACTCTTTTTAGCACCCGCGCACGCATTTGTGCGAAAACGCGTTTTAAGCATGCACATGCATCTTTTGGTAGACGCGGATGAAGTTTTCTGCAAAACCACAAGATGTGCATGCAAATGGTGCTTTTGGCAGAACGCGCACGTGGATTTCTACCAAACGACGTGCTAAGCATGCCGATGCTGCTCTTTTTAGCACCCCCGCAGGGATTTCTGCGAAAACGCGTTTTAAGCATGCACATGCATCTTTTGGTAGACGCGGATGAAGTTTTCTGCAAAACCACAAGATGTGCATGCAAATGGTGCTTTTGGCAGAAAGCGCACGTGGATTTCTACCAAACGACGTGCTAAGCATGCCGATGCTGCTCTTTTTAGCACCCGCACACGGATTTGTGCGAAAACGCGTTTTAAGCTTGCACATGCATCTTTTGGTAGACGCGGATGAAGTTTTCTGCAAAACCACAAGATGTGCATGCAAATGGTGCTTTTGCAGAACGCGCACGTGGATTTCTACCAAACGACGTGCTAAGCATGCCGATGCTGCTCTTTTTAGCACCCGCGCACGGATTTGTGCGAAAACGCGTTTTAAGCATGCACATGCATCTTTGGTAGACGCGGATGAAGTTTTCTGCAAAACCACAAGATGTGCATGCAAATGGTGCTTTTGGCAGAACGCGCACGTGGATTTCTACCAAACGACGTGCTAAGCATGCCGATGCTGCTCTTTTTAGCACCCACGCACGGATTTGTGCGAAAACGCGTTTTAAGCATGCACATGCATCTTTTGGTAGACGCGGATGAAGCTTTCTGCAAAACCACAAGATGTGCATGCAAATGGTGCTTTTGGCAGAACGCGCACGTGGATTTCTACCAAACGACGTGCTAAGCATGCCGATGCTGCTCTTTTTAGCACCCGCGCACGCATTTGTGCGAAAACGCGTTTTAAGCATGCACATGCATCTTTTGGTAGACGCGGATGAAGTTTTCTGCAAAACCACAAGATGTGCATGCAAATGGTGCTTTTGGCAGAACGCGCACGTGGATTTCTACCAAACGACGTGCTAAGCATGCCGATGCTGCTCTTTTTAGCACCCGCGCAGGGATTTCTGCGAAAACGCGTTTTAAGCATGCACATGCATCTTTTGGTAGACGCGGATGAAGTTTTCTGCAAAACCACAAGATGTGCATGCAAATGGTGCTTTTTGCAGAACGCGCACGTGGATTTCTACCAAACGACGTGCTAAGCATGCCGATGCTCCTCTTTTTAGCACCCGCGCACGGATTTGTGCGAAAACGTGTTTTAAGCATGCACATGCATCTTTTGGTAGACGCGGATGAAGTTTTCTGCTAAACCACAAGATGTGCATGCAAATGGTGCTTTTGGCAGAAGGCGCACGTGGATTTCTACCAAACGACGTGCTAAGCATGCCGATGCTGCTCTTTTTAGCACCCGCGCACGCATTTGTGCGAAAACGCGTTTTAAGCATGCACATGCATCTTTTGGTAGACGCGGATGAAGTTTTCTGCAAAACCACAAGATGTGCATGCAAATGGTGCTTTTTGCAGAACGCGCACGTGGATTTCTACCAAACGACGTGCTAAGCATGTCGATGCTGCTCTTTTTAGCACCCGCGCACGGATTTGTGCGAAAACGCGTTTTAAGCATGCACATGCATCTTTTGGTAGACGCGGATGAAGTTTTCTGCAAAACCACAAGATGTGCATGCAAATGGTGCTTTTGGCAGAACGCGCACGTGGATTTCTACCAAACGACGTGCTAAGCATGCCGATGCTGCTCTTTTTAGCACCCGCGCATGCATTTGTGCGAAAACGCGTTTTAAGCATGCACATGCATCTTTAGGTAGACGCGGATGAAGTTTTCTGCAAAACCACAAGATGTGCATGCAAAAGGTGCTTTTGGCAGAACGCGCACGTGGATTTCTACCAAACGACGTGCTAAGCATGCCGATGCTGCTCTTTTTAGCACCCGCACACGGATTTGTGCGAAAACGCGTTTTAAGCATGCACATGCATCTTTTGGTAGACGCGGATGAAGTTTTCTGCAAAACCACAAGATGTGCATGCAAATGGTGCTTTTGGCAGAACGCGCACGTGGATTTCTACCAAACGACGTGCTAAGCATGCCGATGCTGCTCTTTTTAGCACCCGCGCACGGATTTGTGCGAAAACGCGTTTTAAGCATGCACATGCATCTTTTGGTAGACGCGGATGAAGTTTTCTGCAAAACCACAAGATGTGCATGCAAATGGTGCTTTTGGCAGAACGCGCACGTGGATTTCTACCAAACGACGTGCTAAGCATGCCGATGCTGCTCTTTTTAGCACCCACGCACGGATTTGTGCGAAAACGCGTTTTAAGCATGCACATGCATCTTTTGGTAGACGCGGATGAAGTTTTCTGCAAAACCACAAGATGTGCATGCAAATGGTGCTTTTGGCAGAACGCGCACGTGGATTTCTACCAAACGACGTGCTAAGCATGCCGATGCTGCTCTTTTTAGCACCCACGCACGGATTTGTGCGAAAACGCGTTTTAAGCATGCACATGCATCTTTTGGTAGACGCGGATGAAGTTTTCTGCAAAACCACAAGATGTGCATGCAAATGGTGCTTTTGGCAGAACGCGCACGTGGATTTCTACCAAACGACGTGCTAAGCATGCCGATGCTGCTCTTTTTAGCACCCGCGCACGCATTTGTGCGAAAACGCGTTTTAAGCATGCACATGCATCTTTTGGTAGACGCGGATGAAGTTTTCTGCAAAACCACAAGATGTGCATGCAAATGGTGCTTTTTGCAGAACGCGCACGTGGATTTCTACCAAACGACGTGCTAAGCATGCCGATGCTGCTCTTTTTAGCACCCGCGCACGGATTTGTGCGAAAACGCGTTTTAAGCATGCACATGCATCTTTTGGTAGACGCGGATGAAGTTTTCTGCAAAACCACAAGATGTGCATGCAAATGGTGCTTTTGGCAGAACGCGCACGTGGATTTCTACCAAACGACGTGCTAAGCATGCCGATGCTGCTCTTTTTAGCACCCGCGCATGCATTTGTGCGAAAACGCGTTTTAAGCATGCACATGCATCTTTAGGTAGACGCGGATGAAGTTTTCTGCAAAACCACAAGATGTGCATGCAAAAGGTGCTTTTGGCAGAACGCGCACGTGGATTTCTACCAAACGACGTGCTAAGCATGCCGATGCTGCTCTTTTTAGCACCCGCACACGGATTTGTGCGAAAACGCGTTTTAAGCATGCACATGCATCTTTTGGTAGACGCGGATGAAGTTTTCTGCAAAACCACAAGATGTGCATGCAAATGGTGCTTTTGGCAGAACGCGCACGTGGATTTCTACCAAACGACGTGCTAAGCATGCCGATGCTGCTCTTTTTAGCACCCGCGCACGGATTTGTGCGAAAACGCGTTTTAAGCATGCACATGCATCTTTTGGTAGACGCGGATTAAGTTTTCTGCAAAACCACAAGATATGCATGCAAATGGTGCTTTTGGCAGAACGCGCACGTGGATTTCTACCAAACGACGTGCTAAGCATGCCGATGCTGCTCTTTTTAGCACCCACGCACGGATTTGTGCGAAAACGCGTTTTAAGCATGCACATGCATCTTTTGGTAGACGCGGATGAAGTTTTCTGCAAAACCACAAGATGTGCATGCAAATGGTGCTTTTGGCAGAACGCGCACGTGGATTTCTACCAAACGACGTGCTAAGCATGCCGATGCTGCTCTTTTTAGCACCCACGCACGGATTTGTGCGAAAACGCGTTTTAAGCATGCACATGCATCTTTTGGTAGACGCGGATGAAGTTTTCTGCAAAACCACAAGATGTGCATGCAAATGGTGCTTTTGGCAGAACGCGCACGTGGATTTCTACCAAACGACGTGCTAAGCATGCCGATGCTGCTCTTTTTAACACACGCGCAGGGATTTCTGCGAAAACGCGTTTTAAGCATGCCCATGCATCTTTTGGTAGACGCGGATGAAGTTTTCTGCAAAACCACAAGATGTGCATGCAAATGGTGCTTTTGGCAGAACGCGCACGTGGATTTCTACCAAACGACGTGCTAAGCATGCCGATGCTGCTCTTTTTAGCACCCGCACACGGATTTGTGCGAAAACGCGTTTTAAGCATGCACATGCATCTTTTGGTAGACGCGGATGAAGTTTTCTGCAAAACCACAAGATGTGCATGCAAATGGTGCTTTTGGCAGAACGCGCACGTGGATTTCTACCAAACGACGTGCTAAGCATGCCGATGCTGCTCTTTTTAGCACCCGCGCACGGATTTGTGCGAAAACGCGTTTTAAGCATGCACATGCATCTTTGGTAGACGCGGATGAAGTTTTCTGCAAAACCACAAGATGTGCATGCAAATGGTGCTTTTGGCAGAACGCGCACGTGGATTTCTACCAAACGACGTGCTAAGCATGCCGATGCTGCTCTTTTTAGCACCCGCGCACGGATTTGTGCGAAAACGTGTTTTAAGCATGCACATGCATCTTTTGGTAGACGCGGATGAAGTTTTCTGCAAAACCACAAGATGTGCATGCAAATGGTGCTTTTGGCAGAACGCGCACGTGGATTTCTACCAAACGACGTGCTAAGCATGCCGATGCTGCTCTTTTTAGCACCCACGCACGCATTTGTGCGAAAACGCGTTTTAAGCATGCACATGCATCTTTTGGTAGACGCGGATGAAGTTTTCTGCAAAACCACAAGATGTGCATGCAAATGGTGCTTTTGGCAGAACGCGCACGTGGATCTCTACCAAACGACGTGCTAAGCATGCCGATGCTGCTCTTTTTAGCACCCGCGCACGGATTTGTGCGAAAACGCGTTTTAAGCATGCACATGCATCTTTTGGTAGACGCGGATGAAGTTTTCTGCAAAACCACAAGATGTGCATGCAAATGGTGCTTTTGGCAGAACGCGCACGTGGATTTCTACCAAACGACGTGCTAAGCATGCCGATGCTGCTCTTTTTAGCACCCGCGCACGGATTTGTGCGAAAACGCGTTTTAAGCATGCACATGCATCTTTTGGTAGACGCGGATTAAGTTTTCTGCAAAACCACAAGATGTGCATGCAAATGGTGCTTTTGGCAGAACGCGCACGTGGATTTCTACCAAACGACGTGCTAAGCATGCCGATGCTGCTCTTTTTAGCACCCACGCACGGATTTGTGCGAAAACGCGTTTTAAGCATGCACATGCATCTTTTGGTAGACGCGGATGAAGTTTTCTGCAAAACCACAAGATGTGCATGCAAATGGTGCTTTTGGCAGAACGCGCACGTGGATTTCTACCAAACGACGTGCTAAGCATGCCGATGCTGCTCTTTTTAGCACCCACGCACGGATTTGTGCGAAAACGCGTTTTAAGCATGCACATGCATCTTTTGGTAGACGCGGATGAAGTTTTCTGCAAAACCACAAGATGTGCATGCAAATGGTGCTTTTGGCAGAACGCGCACGTGGATTTCTACCAAACGACGTGCTAAGCATGCCGATGCTGCTCTTTTTAACACACGCGCAGGGATTTCTGCGAAAACGCGTTTTAAGCATGCCCATGCATCTTTTGGTAGACGCGGATGAAGTTTTCTGCAAAACCACAAGATGTGCATGCAAATGGTGCTTTTTGCAGAACGCGCACGTGGATTTCTACGAAACGACGTGCTAAGCATGCCGATGCTGCTCTTTTTAGCACCCGCGCACGCATTTGTGCGAAAACGCGTTTTAAGCATGCACATGCATCTTTTGGTAGACGCGGATGAAGTTTTCTGCAAAACCACAAGATGTGCATGCAAATGGTGCTTTTTGCAGAACGCGCACGTGGATTTCTACCAAACGACGTGCTAAGCATGCCGATGCTGCTCTTTTTAGCACTTTTTAGCACCCGCGCACGGATTTGTGCGAAAACGCGTTTTAAGCATGCACATGCATCTTTTGGTAGACGCGGATGAAGTTTTCTGCAAAACCACAAGATGTGCATGCAAATGGTGCTTTTTGCAGAACGCGCACGTGGATTTCTACCAAACGACGTGCTAAGCATGCCGATGCTGCTATTTTTAGCACCCGCGCACGCATTTGTGCGAAAACGCGTTTTAAGCATGCACATGCATCTTTTGGTAGACGCGGATGAAGTTTTCTGCAAAACCACAAGATGTGCATGCAAATGGTGCTTTTTGCAGAACGCGCACGTGGATTTCTACCAAACGACGTGCTAAGCATGCCGATGCTGCTCTTTTTAGCACCCGCGCACGCATTTGTGCGAAAACGCGTTTTAAGCATGCACATGCATCTTTTGGTAGACGCGGATGAAGTTTTCTGCAAAACCACAAGATGTGCATGCAAATGGTGCTTTTTGCAGAACGCGCACGTGGATTTCTACCAAACGACGTGCTAAGCTTGCCGATGCTGCTCTTTTTAGCACCCGCGCACGGATTTGTGCGAAAACGCGTTTTAAGCATGCACATGCATCTTTTGGTAGACGCGGATGAAGTTTTCTGCAAAACCACAAGATGTGCATGCAGATGGTGCTTTTGGCAGAACGCGCACGTGGATTTCTACCAAACGACGTGCTAAGCATGCCGATGCTGCTCTTTTTAGCACCCGCGCACGCATTTGTGCGAAAACGCGCTTTAAGCATGCACATGCATCTTTTGGTAGACGCGGATGAAGTTTTCTGCAAAACCACAAGATGTGCATGCAAATGGTGCTTTTTGCAGAACGCGCACGTGGATTTCTACCAAACGACGTGCTAAGCATGCCGATGCTGCTCTTTTTAGCACCCCCGCACGGATTTGTGCGAAAACGCGTTTTAAGCATGCACATGCATCTTTTGGTAGACGCGGATGAAGTTTTCTGCAAAACCACAAGATGTGCATGCAAATGGTGCTTTTGGCAGAACGCGCACGTGGATTTCTACCAAACGACGTGCTAAGCATGCCGATGCTGCTCTTTTTAGCACCCGCGCACGCATTTGTGCGAAAACGCGTTTTAAGCATTCACATGCATCTTTTGGTAGACGCGGATGAAGTTTTCTGCAAAACCACACGATGTGCATGCAAATGGTGCTTTTGGCAGAACGCGCACGTGGATTTCTACCAAACGACGTGCTAAGCATGCCGATGCTGCTCTTTTTAGCACCCGCGCACGGATTTGTGCGAAAACGCGTTTTAAGCATGCACATGCATCTTTTGGTAGACGCGGATGAAGTTTTCTGCAAAACCACAAGATGTGCATGCAAATGGTGCTTTTGGCAGAACGCGCACGTGGATTTCTACCAAACGACGTGCTAAGCATGCCGATGCTGCTCTTTTTAGCACCCACGCACGGATTTGTGCGAAAACGCGTTTTAAGCATGCACATGCATCTTTTGGTAGACGCGGATGAAGTTTTCTGCAAAACCACAAGATGTGCATGCAAATGGTGCTTTTGGCAGAACGCGCACGTGGATTTCTACCAAACGACGTGCTAAGCATGCCGATGCTGCTCTTTTTAGCACCCGCGCACGCATTTGTGCGAAAACGCGTTTTAAGCATGCACATGCATCTTTTGGTAGACGCGGATGAAGTTTTCTGCAAAACCACAAGATGTGCATGCAAATGAGGCTTTTGGCAGAAAGCGCACGTGGATTTCTACCAAACGACGTGCTAAGCATGCCGATGCTGCTCTTTTTAGCACCCGCACACGGATTTGTGCGAAAACGCGTTTTAAGCTTGCACATGCATCTTTTGGTAGACGCGGATGAAG
The DNA here is from genome assembly GCF_023375885.2 of Dermacentor andersoni. NCBI lineage: Eukaryota > Metazoa > Arthropoda > Arachnida > Ixodida > Ixodidae > Dermacentor > Dermacentor andersoni. Next base: position 10,095 of record NW_027315420.1, on the reverse strand, counting down.
TTTTCTGCAAAACCACAAGATGTGCATGCAAATGGTGCTTTTGCAGAACGCGCACGTGGATTTCTACCAAACGACGTGCTAAGCATGCCGATGCTGCTCTTTTTAGCACCCGCGCACGGATTTGTGCGAAAACGCGTTTTAAGCATGCACATGCATCTTTTGGTAGACGCGGATGAAGTTTTCTGCCAAACCACAAAATGTGCATGCAAGTGGTGCTTTTGGCAGAACGCGCACGTGGATTTCTACCAAACGACGTGCTAAGCATGCCGCTGCTGCTCTTTTTAGCACCCGCGCACGGATTTGTGCGAAAACGTGTTTTAAGCATGCACATGCATCTTTTGGTAGACGCGGATGAAGTTTTCTGCAAAACCACAAGATGTGCATGCAAATGGTGCTTTTGGCAGAACGCGCACGTGGATTTCTACCAAACGACGTGCTAAGCATGCCGATGCTGCTCTTTTTAGCACCCGCGCACGCATTTGTGCGAAAACGCGTTTTAAGCATGCACATGCATCTTTTGGTAGACGCGGATGAAGTTTTCTGCAAAACCACAAGATGTGCATGCAAATGGTGCTTTTTGCAGAACGCGCACGTGGATTTCTACCAAACGACGTGCTAAGCATGCCGATGCTGCTCTTTTTAGCACCCGCGCACGGATTTGTGCGAAAACGCGTTTTAAGCATGCACATGCATCTTTTGGTAGACGCGGATGAAGTTTTCTGCAAAACCACAAGATGTGCATGCAAATGGTGCTTTTGGCAGAACGCGCACGTGGATTTCTACCAAACGACGTGCTAAGCATGCCGATGCTGCTCTTTTTAGCACCCGCGCATGCATTTGTGCGAAAACGCGTTTTAAGCATGCACATGCATCTTTTGGTAGACGCGGATGAAGTTTTCTGCAAAACCACAAGATGTGCATGCAAATGGTGCTTTTGGCAGAACGCGCACGTGGATTTCTACCAAACGACGTGCTAAGCATGCCGATGCTGCTCTTTTTAGCACCCGCGCACGCATTTGTGCGAAAACGCGTTTTAAGCATGCACATGCATCTTTTGGTAGACGCGGATGAAGTTTTCTGCAAAACCACAAGATGTGCATGCAAATGGTGCTTTTGGCAGAACGCGCACGTGGATTTCTACCAAACGACGTGCTAAGCATGCCGATGCTGCTCTTTTTAGCACCCGCACACGGATTTGTGCGAAAACGCGTTTTAAGCATGCACATGCATCTTTTGGTAGACGCGGATGAAGTTTTCTGCAAAACCACAAGATGTGCATGCAAATGGTGCTTTTGGCAGAACGCGCACGTGGATTTCTACCAAACGACGTGCTAAGCATGCCGATGCTGCTCTTTTTAGCACCCGCGCACGGATTTGTGCGAAAACGCGTTTTAAGCATGCACATGCATCTTTTGGTAGAAGCGGATGAAGTTTTCTGCAAAACCACAAGATGTGCATGCAAATGGTGCTTTTGGCAGAACGCGCACGTGGATTTCTACCAAACGACGTGCTAAGCATGCCGATGCTGCTCTTTTTAGCACCCACGCACGGATTTGTGCGAAAACGCGTTTTAAGCATGCACATGCATCTTTTGGTAGACGCGGATGAAGTTTTCTGCAAAACCACAAGATGTGCATGCAAATGGTGCTTTTGGCAGAACGCGCACGTGGATTTCTACCAAACGACGTGCTAAGCATGCCGATGCTGCTCTTTTTAGCACCCACGCACGGATTTGTGCGAAAACGCGTTTTAAGCATGCACATGCATCTTTTGGTAGACGCGGATGAAGTTTTCTGCAAAACCACAAGATGTGCATGCAAATGGTGCTTTTGGCAGAACGCGCACGTGGATTTCTACCAAACGACGTGCTAAGCATGCCGATGCTGCTCTTTTTAGCACCCGCGCAGGGATTTCTGCGAAAACGCGTTCTAAGCATGCACATGCATCTTTTGGTAGACGCGGATGAAGTTTTCTGCAAAACCACAAGATGTGCATGCAAATGGTGCTTTTGGCAGAACGCGCACGTGGATTTCTACCAAACGACGTGCTAAGCATGCCGATGCTGCTCTTTTTAGCACCCGCACACGGATTTGTGCGAAAACGCGTTTTAAGCATGCACATGCATCTTTTGGTAGACGCGGATGAAGTTTTCTGCAAAACCACAGGATGTGCATGCAAATGGTGCTTTTGGCAGAACGCGCACGTGGATTTCTACCAAACGACGTGCTAAGCATGCCGATGCTGCTCTTTTTAGCACCCGCGCACGGATTTGTGCGAAAACGCGTTTTAAGCATGCACATGCATCTTTGGTAGACGCGGATGAAGTTTTCTGCAAAACCACAAGATGTGCATGCAAATGGTGCTTTTGGCAGAACGCGCACGTGGATTTCTACCAAACGACGTGCTAAGCATGCCGATGCTGCTCTTTTTAGCACCCACGCACGGATTTGTGCGAAAACGCGTTTTAAGCATGCACATGCATCTTTTGGTAGACGCGCATGAAGTTTTCTGCAAAACCACAAGATGTGCATGCAAATGGTGCTTTTGGCAGAACGCGCACGTGGATTTCTACCAAACGACGTGCTAAGCATGCCGATGCTGCTCTTTTTAGCACCCGCGCAGGGATTTCTGCGAAAACGCGTTTTAAGCATGCACATGCATCTTTTGGTAGACGCGGATGAAGTTTTCTGCAAAACCACAAGATGTGCATGCAAATGGTGCTTTTGGCAGAACGCGCACGTGGATTTCTACCAAACGACGGGCTAAGCATGCCGATGCTGCTCTTTTTAGGACCCGCGCACGCATTTGTGCGAAAACGCGTTTTAAGCATGCACATGCATCTTTTGGTAGACGCGGATGAAGTTTTCTGTAAAACCACAAGATGTGCATGCAAATGGTGCTTTTTGCAGAACGCGCACGTGGATTTCTACCAAACGACGTGCTAAGCATGCCGATGCTGCTCTTTTTAGCACCCGCGCACGGATTTGTGCGAAAACGTGTTTTAAGCATGCACATGCATCTTTTGGTAGACGCGGATGAAGTTTTCTGCAAAACCACAAGATGTGCATGCAAATGGTGCTTTTGGCAGAACGCGCACGTGGATTTCTACCAAACGACGTGCTAAGCATGCCGATGCTGCTCTTTTTAGCACCCACGCACGCATTTGTGCGAAAACGCGTTTTAAGCATGCACATGCATCTTTTGGTAGACGCGGATGAAGTTTTCTGCAAAACCACAAGATGTGCATGCAAATGGTGCTTTTGGCAGAACGCGCACGTGGATCTCTACCAAACGACGTGCTAAGCATGCCGATGCTGCTCTTTTTAGCACCCGCGCACGGATTTGTGCGAAAACGCGTTTTAAGCATGCACATGCATCTTTTGGTAGACGCGGATGAAGTTTTCTGCAAAACCACAAGATGTGCATGCAAATGGTGCTTTTGGCAGAACGCGCACGTGGATTTCTACCAAACGACGTGCTAAGCATGCCGATGCTGCTCTTTTTAGCACCCGCGCAAGGATTTGTGCGAAAACGCGTTTTAAGCATGCACATGCATCTTTTGGTAGACGCGGATGAAGTTTTCTGCAAAACCACAAGATGTGCATCCAAATGGTGCTTTTGGCAGAACGCGCACGTGGATTTCTACCAAACGACGTGCTAAGCATGCCGATGCTGCTCTTTTTAGCACCCACGCACGGATTTGTGCGAAAACGCGTTTTAAGCATGCACATGGATCTTTTGGTAGACGCGGATGAAGTTTTCTGCAAAACCACAATATGTGCATGCAAATGGTGCTTTTGGCAGAACGCGCACGTGGATTTCTACCAAACGACGTGCTAAGCATGCCGATGCTGCTCTTTTTAGCACCCGCGCACGCATTTGTGCGAAAACGCGTTTCAAGCATGCACATGCATCTTTTGGTAGACGCGGATGAAGTTTTCTGCAAAACCACAATATGTGCATGCAAATGGTGCTTTTGGCAGAACGCGCACGTGGATTTCTACCAAACGACGTGCTAAGCATGCCGATGCTGCTCTTTTTAGCACCCGCGCACGCATTTGTGCGAAAACGCGTTTTAAGCATGCACATGCATCTTTTGGTAGACGCGGATGAAGTTTTCTGCAAAACCACAAGATGTGCATGCAAATGGTGCTTTTTGCAGAACGCGCACGTGGATTTCTACCAAACGACGTGCTAAGCATGCCGATGCTGCTCTTTTTAGCACCCGCGCACGCATTTGTGCGAAAACGCGTTTTAAGCATGCACATGCATCTTTTGGTAGACGCGGATGAAGTTTTCTGCAAAACCACAAGATGTGCATGCAAATGGTGCTTTTTGCAGAACGCGCACGTGGATTTCTACCAAACGACGTGCTAAGCATGCCGATGCTGCTCTTTTTAGCACTTTTTAGCACCCGCGCACGGATTTGTGCGAAAACGCGTTTTAAGCATGCACATGCATCTTTTGGTAGACGCGGAGGAAGTTTTCTGCAAAACCACAAGATGTGCATGCAAATGGTGCTTTTTGCAGAACGCGCACGTGGATTTCTACCAAACGACGTGCTAAGCATGCCGATGCTGCTATTTTTAGCACCCGCGCACGCATTTGTGCGAAAACGCGTTTTAAGCATGCACATGCATCTTTTGGTAGACGCGGATGAAGTTTTCTGCAAAACCACAAGATGTGCATGCAAATGGTGCTTTTTGCAGAACGCGCACGTGGATTTCTACCAAACGACGTGCTAAGCATGCCGATGCTGCTCTTTTTAGCACCCGCGCAGGGATTTCTGCGAAAACGCGTTTTAAGCATGCACATGCATCTTTTGGTAGACGCGGATGAAGTTTTCTGCAAAACCACAAGATGTGCATGCAAATGGTGCTTTTGGCAGAACGCGCACGTGGATTTCTACCAAACGACGGGCTAAGCATGCCGATGCTGCTCTTTTTAGCACCCGCGCACGCATTTGTGCGAAAACGCGTTTTAAGCATGCACATGCATCTTTTGGTAGACGCGGATGAAGTTTTCTGTAAAACCACAAGATGTGCATGCAAATGGTGCTTTTTGCAGAACGCGCACGTGGATTTCTACCAAACGACGTGCTAAGCATGCCGATGCTGCTCTTTTTAGCACCCGCGCACGGATTTGTGCGAAAAACGCGTTTTAAGCATGCACATGCATCTTTTGGTAGACGCGGATGAAGTTTTCTGCAAAACCACAGGATGTGCATGCAAATGGTGCTTTTGGCAGAACGCGCACGTGGATTTCTACCAAACGACGTGCTAAGCATGCCGATGCTGCTCTTTTTAGCACCCGCGCACGGATTTGTGCGAAAACGCGTTTTAAGCATGCACATGCATCTTTGGTAGACGCGGATGAAGTTTTCTGCAAAACCACAAGATGTGCATGCAAATGGTGCTTTTGGCAGAACGCGCACGTGGATTTCTACCAAACGACGTGCTAAGCATGCCGATGCTGCTCTTTTTAGCACCCACGCACGGATTTGTGCGAAAACGCGTTTTAAGCATGCACATGCATCTTTTGGTAGACGCGGATGAAGTTTTCTGCAAAACCACAAGATGTGCATGCAAATGGTGCTTTCGGCAGAACGCGCACGTGGATTTCTACCAAACGACGTGCTAAGCATGCCGATGCTGCTCTTTTTAGCACCCGCGCACGCATTTGTGCGAAAACGCGTTTTAAGCATGCACATGCATCTTTTGGTAGACGCGCATGAAGTTTTCTGCAAAACCACAAGATGTGCATGCAAATGGTGCTTTTGGCAGAACGCGCACGTGGATTTCTACCAAACGACGTGCTAAGCATGCCGATGCTGCTCTTTTTAGCACCCGCGCAGGGATTTCTGCGAAAACGCGTTTTAAGCATGCACATGCATCTTTTGGTAGACGCGGATGAAGTTTTCTGCAAAACCACAAGATGTGCATGCAAATGGTGCTTTTGGCAGAACGCGCACGTGGATTTCTACCAAACGACGGGCTAAGCATGCCGATGCTGCTCTTTTTAGGACCCGCGCACGCATTTGTGCGAAAACGCGTTTTAAGCATGCACATGCATCTTTTGGTAGACGCGGATGAAGTTTTCTGTAAAACCACAAGATGTGCATGCAAATGGTGCTTTTTGCAGAACGCGCACGTGGATTTCTACCAAACGACGTGCTAAGCATGCCGATGCTGCTCTTTTTAGCACCCGCGCACGGATTTGTGCGAAAACGTGTTTTAAGCATGCACATGCATCTTTTGGTAGACGCGATGAAGTTTTCTGCAAAACCACAAGATGTGCATGCAAATGGTGCTTTTGGCAGAACGCGCACGTGGATTTCTACCAAACGACGTGCTAAGCATGCCGATGCTGCTCTTTTTAGCACCCACGCACGCATTTGTGCGAAAACGCGTTTTAAGCATGCACATGCATCTTTTGGTAGACGCGGATGAAGTTTTCTGCAAAACCACAAGATGTGCATGCAAATGGTGCTTTTGGCAGAACGCGCACGTGGATCTCTACCAAACGACGTGCTAAGCATGCCGATGCTGCTCTTTTTAGCACCCGCGCACGGATTTGTGCGAAAACGCGTTTTAAGCATGCACATGCATCTTTTGGTAGACGCGGATGAAGTTTTCTGCAAAACCACAAGATGTGCATGCAAATGGTGCTTTTGGCAGAACGCGCACGTGGATTTCTACCAAACGACGTGCTAAGCATGCCGATGCTGCTCTTTTTAGCACCCGCGCAAGGATTTGTGCGAAAACGCGTTTTAAGCATGCACATGCATCTTTGGTAGACGCGGATGAAGTTTTCTGCAAAACCACAAGATGTGCATCCAAATGGTGCTTTTGGCAGAACGCGCACGTGGATTTCTACCAAACGACGTGCTAAGCATGCCGATGCTGCTCTTTTTAGCACCCACGCACGGATTTGTGCGAAAACGCGTTTTAAGCATGCACATGGATCTTTTGGTAGACGCGGATGAAGTTTTCTGCAAAACCACAATATGTGCATGCAAATGGTGCTTTTGGCAGAACGCGCACGTGGATTTCTACCAAACGACGTGCTAAGCATGCCGATGCTGCTCTTTTTAGCACCCGCGCACGCATTTGTGCGAAAACGCGTTTCAAGCATGCACATGCATCTTTTGGTAGACGCGGATGAAGTTTTCTGCAAAACCACAATATGTGCATGCAAATGGTGCTTTTGGCAGAACGCGCACGTGGATTTCTACCAAACGACGTGCTAAGCATGCCGATGCTGCTCTTTTTAGCACCCGCGCACGCATTTGTGCGAAAACGCGTTTTAAGCATGCACATGCATCTTTTGGTAGACGCGGATGAAGTTTTCTGCAAAACCACAAGATGTGCATGCAAATGGTGCTTTTTGCAGAACGCGCACGTGGATTTCTACCAAACGACGTGCTAAGCATGCCGATGCTGCTCTTTTTAGCACCCGCGCACGCATTTGTGCGAAAACGCGTTTTAAGCATGCACATGCATCTTTTGGTAGACGCGGATGAAGTTTTCTGCAAAACCACAAGATGTGCATGCAAATGGTGCTTTTTGCAGAACGCGCACGTGGATTTCTACCAAACGACGTGCTAAGCATGCCGATGCTGCTCTTTTTAGCACTTTTTAGCACCCGCGCACGGATTTGTGCGAAAACGCGTTTTAAGCATGCACATGCATCTTTTGGTAGACGCGGAGGAAGTTTTCTGCAAAACCACAAGATGTGCATGCAAATGGTGCTTTTTGCAGAACGCGCACGTGGATTTCTACCAAACGACGTGCTAAGCATGCCGATGCTGCTATTTTTAGCACCCGCGCACGCATTTGTGCGAAAACGCGTTTTAAGCATTCACATGCATCTTTGGTAGACGCGGATGAAGTTTTCTGCAAAACCACAAGATGTGCATGCAAATGGTGCTTTTTGCAGAACGCGCACGTGGATTTCTACCAAACGACGTGCTAAGCATGCCGATGCTGCTCTTTTTAGCACCCGCGCAGGGATTTCTGCGAAAACGCGTTTTAAGCATGCACATGCATCTTTTGGTAGACGCGGATGAAGTTTTCTGCAAAACCACAAGATGTGCATGCAAATGGTGCTTTTGGCAGAACGCGCACGTGGATTTCTACCAAACGACGGGCTAAGCATGCCGATGCTGCTCTTTTTAGCACCCGCGCACGCATTTGTGCGAAAACGCGTTTTAAGCATGCACATGCATCTTTTGGTAGACGCGGATGAAGTTTTCTGTAAAACCACAAGATGTGCATGCAAATGGTGCTTTTTGCAGAACGCGCACGTGGATTTCTACCAAACGACGTGCTAAGCATGCCGATGCTGCTCTTTTTAGCACCCGCGCACGGATTTGTGCGAAAACGTGTTTTAAGCATGCACATGCATCTTTTGGTAGACGCGGATGAAGTTTTCTGCAAAACCACAAGATTTGCATGCAAATGGTGCTTTTGGCAGAACGCGCACGTGGATTTCTACCAAACGACGTGCTAAGCATGCCGATGCTGCTCTTTTTAGCACCCACGCACGCATTTGTGCGAAAACGCGTTTTAAGCATGCACATGCATCTTTTGGTAGACGCGGATGAAGTTTTCTGCAAAACCACAAGATGTGCATGCAAGTGGTGCTTTTGGCAGAACGCGCACGTGGATCTCTACCAAACGACGTGCTAAGCATGCCGATGCTGCTCTTTTTAGCACCCGCGCACGGATTTGTGCGAAAACGCGTTTTAAGCATGCACATGCATCTTTTGGTAGACGCGGATGAAGTTTTCTGCAAAACCACAAGATGTGCATGCAAATGGTGCTTTTGGCAGAACGCGCACGTGGATTTCTACCAAACGACGTGCTAAGCATGCCGATGCTGCTCTTTTTAGCACCCGCGCACGGATTTGTGCGAAAACGCGTTTTAAGCATGCACATGCATCTTTTGGTAGACGCGGATGAAGTTTTCTGCAAAACCACAAGATGTGCATGCAAATGGTGCTTTTGGCAGAACGCGCACGTGGATTTCTACCAAACGACGTGCTAAGCATGCCGATGCTGCTCTTTTTAGCACCCACGCACGGATTTGTGCGAAAACGCGTTTTAAGCATGCACATGGATCTTTTGGTAGACGCGGATGAAGTTTTCTGCAAAACCACAATATGTGCATGCAAATGGTGCTTTTGGCAGAACGCGCACGTGGATTTCTACCAAACGACGTGCTAAGCATGCCGATGCTGCTCTTTTTAGCACCCGCGCACGCATTTGTGCGAAAACGCGTTTTAAGCATGCACATGCATCTTTTGGTAGACGCGGATGAAGTTTTCTGCAAAACCACAAGATGTGCATGCAAATGGTGCTTTTGGCAGAACGCGCACGTGGATTTCTACCAAACGACGTGCTAAGCATGCCGATGCTGCTCTTTTTAGCACCCGCGCACGCATTTGTGCGAAAACGCGTTTTAAGCATGCACATGCATCTTTTGGTAGACGCGGATGAAGTTTTCTGCAAAACCACAAGATGTGCATGCAAATGGTGCTTTTTGCAGAACGCGCACGTGGATTTCTACGAAACGACGTGCTAAGCATGCCGATGCTGCTCTTTTTAGCACCCGCGCACGGATTTGTGCGAAAACGCGTTTTAAGCATGCACATGCATCTTTTGGTAGACGCGGATGAAGTTTTCTGCAAAACCACTAGATGTGCATGCAAATGGTGCTTTTGGCAGAACGCGCACGTGGATTTCTACCAAACGACGTGCTAAGCATGCCGATGCTGCTCTTTTTAGCACCCGCGCACGCATTTGTGCGAAAACGCGTTTTAAGCATGCACATGCATCTTTTGGTAGACGCGGATGAAGTTTTCTGCAAAACCACAAGATGTGCATGCAAATGGTGCTTTTGGCAGAACGCGCACGTGGATTTCTACCAAACGACGTGCTAAGCATGCCGATGCTGCTCTTTTTAGCACCCGCACACGGATTTGTGCGAAAACGCGTTTTAAGTATGCACATGCATCTTTTGGTAGACGCGGATGAAGTTTTCTGCAAAACCACAAGATGTGCATGCAAATGGTGCTTTTGGCAGAACGCGCAC
>NW_027315419.1:0-29826 GCF_023375885.2 Dermacentor andersoni | reverse complement strand
CATGCACATCTTGTGGTTTTTGCAGAAAAACTTCATCCGCGTACCAAAAGATGCATGTGCATGCTTAAAACGCGTTTTCGCACAAATGCGTGCGCGGGTGCTAAAAAGAGCAGCATCGGCATGCTTAGCACGTCGTTTGGTAGAAATCCACGAGCGCGTTCTGCAAAAAGCACCATTTGCATGCACATCTTGTGGTTTTTGCAGAAAACTTCATCCGCGTCTACCAGAAGATGCATGTGCATGCTTAAAACGCGTTTTCGCACAAATGCGTGCGCGGGTGCTAAAAAGAGCAGCATCGGCATGCTTAGCACGTCGTTTGGTAGAAATCCACGTGCGCGTTCTGCCAAAAGCACCATTTGCATGCACATCTTGTGGTTTTGCAGAAAACTTCATCCGCGTCTACCAAAAGATGCATGTGCATGCTTAAAACGCGTTTTCGCACAAATGCGTGCGCGGGTGCTAAAAAGAGCAGCATCGGCATGCTTTGCACGTCGTTTGGTAGAAATCCACGAGCGCGTTCTGCAAAAAGCACCATTTGCATGCACATCTTGTGGTTTTGCAGAAAACCATCCGCGTGCTACCAAAAGATGCATGTGCATGCTTAAAACGCGTTTTCGCACAAATGCGTGCGCGGGTGCTAAAAATAGCAGCATCGGCATGCTTAGCACGTCGTTTGGTAGAAATCCACGTGCGCGTTCTGCAAAAAGCACCATTTGCATGCACATCTTGTGGTTTTGCAGAAAACTTCATCCGTGTCTACCAAAAGATGCATGTGCATGCTTAAAACGCGTTTTCGCACAAATGCGTGCGCGGGTGCTAAAAAGAGCAGCATCGGCATGCTTAGCACGTCGTTTGGTAGAAATCCACGTGCGCGTTCTGCCAAAAGCACCATTTGCATGCACATCTTGTGGTTTTGCAGAAAACTTCATCCGCGTCTACCAAAAGATGCATGTGCATGCTTAAAACGCGTTTTCGCACAAATGCGTGCGGCGGGTGCTAAAAAGAGCAGCATCGGCATGCTTAGCACGTCGTTTGGTAGAAATCCACGAGCGCGTTCTGCAAAAAGCACCATTTGCATGCACATCTTGTGGTTTTGCAGAAAACTTCATCCGCGTCTACCAGAAGATGCATGTGCATGCTTAAAACGCGTTTTCGCACAAATGCGTGCGCGGGTGCTAAAAAGAGCAGCATCGGCATGCTTAGCACGTCGTTTGGTAGAAATCCACGTGCGCGTTCTGCCAAAAGCACCATTTGCATGCACATCTTGTGGTTTTGCAGAAAACTTCATCCGCGTCTACCAAAAGATGCGATGTGCATGCTTAAAACGCGTTTTCGCACAAATCCGTGCGCGGGGTGCTAAAAAGAGCAGCATCGGCATGCTTAGCACGTCGTTTGGTAGAAATCCACGTGCGCGTTCTGCAAAAAGCACCATTTGCATGCACATCTTGTGGTTTTGCAGAAAACTTCATCCGCGTCTACCAAAAGATGCATGTGCATGCTTAAAACGCGTTTTCGCACAAATGCGTGCGCGGGTGCTAAAAAGAGCAGCATCGGCATGCTTAGCACGTCGTTTGGTAGAAAATCCACGTGCGCGTTCTGCCAAAAGCACCATTTGCATGCACATCTTGTGGTTTTGCAGAAAACTTCATCCGCGTCTACCAAAAGATGCATGTGCATGCTTAAAACGCGTTTTCGCACAAATCCCGTGCGCGGGTGCTAAAAAGAGCAGCATCGGCATGCTTAGCACGTCGTTTGGTAGAAATCCACCTGCGCGTTCTGCAAAAAGCACCATTTGCATGCACATCTTGTGGTTTTGCAGAAAACTTCATCCGCGTCTACCAAAAGATGCATGTGCATGCTTAAAACGCGTTTTCGCACAAATGCGTGCGCGGGTGCTAAAAAGAGCAGCATCGGCATGCTTAGCACGTTCGTTTGGTAGAAATCCACGTGCGCGTTCTGCCAAAAAGCACCATTTGCATGCACATCTTGTGGTTTTGCAGAAAACTTCATCCGCGTCTACCAAAAGATGCATGTGCATGCTTAAAACGCGTTTTTCGCACAAATCCGTGCGCGGGTGCTAAAAAGAGCAGCATCGGCATGCTTAGCACGTCGTTTGTAGAAATCCACGTGCGCGTTCTGCAAAAAGCACCATTTGCATGCACATCTTGTGGTTTTGCAGAAAACTTCATCTCGCGTCTACCAAAAGATGCATGTGCATGCTTAAAACGCGTTTTCGCACAAATGCGTGCGCGGGTGCTAAAAAGAGCAGTGCATCGGCAGTTTGCACGTCGTTTGGTAGAAATCCACGAGCGCGTTCTGCAAAAAGCACCATTTGCATGCACATCTTGTGGTTTTGCAGAAAACTTCATCCGCGTCTACCAAAAGATGCATGTGCATGCTTAAAACGCGTTTTCGCACAAATGCGTGCACGGGTGCTAAAAATAGCAGCATCGGCATGCTTAGCACGTCGTTTGGTAGATAATCCACGTGCGCGGTTCTGCAAAAAGCACCATTTGCATGCACATCTTGTGGTTTTGCAGAAAACTTCATCCGCGTCTACCAAAAGATGCATGTGCATGCTTAAAACGCGTTTTCGCACAAATGCGTGCGCGGGTGCTAAAAAGAGCAGCATCGGCATGCTTAGCACGTCGTTTGGTAGAAATCCACGAGCGCGTTCTGCAAAAAGCACCATTTGCATGCACATCTTGTGGTTTTGCAGAAAACTTCATCCGCGTCTACCAAAAGATGCATGTGCATGCTTAAAACGCGTTTTCCGCACAAATGCGTGCGCGGGTGCTAAAAAGAGCAGCATCGGCATGCTTAGCACGTCGTTTGGTAGAAATCCACGTGCGCGTTCTGCCAAAAGCACCATTTGCATGCACATCTTGTGGTTTTGCAGAAAACTTCATCCGCGTCTACCAAAAGATGCATGTGCATGCTTAAAACGCGTTTTCGCACAAATCCGTGCGCGGGTGCTAAAAAGAGCAGCATCGGCATGCTTAGCACGTCGTTTGGTAGAAATCCACGAGCGCGTTCTGCAAAAAGCACCATTTGCATGCACATCTTGTGGTTTTGCAGAAAACTTCATCCGCGTCTACCAAAAGATGCATGTGCATGCTTAAAACGCGTTTTCGCACAAATGCGTGCGCGGGTGCTAAAAAGAGACAGCCATCGGCATGCTTAGCACGTCGTTTGGTAGAAATCCACGTGCGCGTTCTGCCAAAAGCACCATTTGCATGCACATCTTGTGGTTTTGCAGAAAACTTCATCCGCGTCTACCAAAAGATGCATGTGCATGCTTAAAACGCGTTTTTTCCCCGCACAAATGCGTGCGCGGGGTGCTAAAAAGAGCAGCATCGGCATGCTTAGCACGTCGTTTTGGTAGAAAATCCACGTGCGCGTTCTGCCAAAAGCACCATTTGCATGCACATCTTGTGGTTTTGCAGAAAACTTCATCCGCGTCTACCAAAAGATGCATGTGCATGCTTAAAACGCGTTTTCGCACAAATGCGTGCGCGGGTGCTAAAAAGAGCAGCATCGGCATGCTTAGCACGTCGTTTGGTAGAAATCCACGTGCGCGTTCTGCCAAAAGCACCATTTGCATGCACATCTTGTGGTTTTGCAGAAAACTTCATCCGCGTCTACCAAAAGATGCATGTGCATGCTTAAAACGCGTTTTCGCACAAATCCGTGCGCGGGTGCTAAAAAGAGCAGCATCGGCATGCTTAGCACGTCGTTTGGTAGAAATCCACGTGCGCGTTCTGCAAAAAGCACCATTTGCATGCACATCTTGTGGTTTTGCAGAAAACTTCATCCGCGTCTACCAAAAGATGCATGTGCATGCTTAAAACGCGTTTTCGCACAAATGCGTGCGCGGGTGCTAAAAAGAGCAGCATCGGCATGCTTAGCACGTCGTTTGGTAGAAATCCACGAGCGCGTTCTGCAAAAAGCACCATTTGCATGCACATCTTGTGTGTTTTGCAGAAAACTTCATCCGCGTCTACCAGAAGATGCATGTGCATGCTTAAAACGCGTTTTCGCACAAATGCGTGCGCGGGTGCTAAAAAGAGCAGCAATCGGCATGCTTAGCACGTCGTTTGGTAGAAATCCACGTGCGCGTTCTGCCAAAAGCACCATTTGCATGCACATCTTGTGGTTTTGCAGAAAACTTCATCCGCGTCTACCAAAAGATGCATGTGCATGCTTAAAACGCGTTTTCGCACAAATGCGTGCGCGGGTGCTAAAAAGAGCAGCATCGGCATGCTTTGCACGTCGTTTGGTAGAAATCCACGAGCGCGTTCTGCAAAAAGCACCATTTGCATGCACATCTTGTGGTTTTGCAGAAAACCATCCGCGTCTACCAAAGATGCATGTGCGATGCTTAAAACGCGTTTTCGCACAAATGCGTGCGCGGGTGCTAAAAATAGCAGCATCGGCATGCTTAGCACGTCGTTTGGTAGAAATCCACGTGCGCGTTCTGCAAAAAGCACCATTTGCATGCACATCTTGTGGTTTTGCAGAAAACTTCATCCGTGTCTACCAAAAGATGCATGTGCATGCTTAAAACGCGTTTTCGCACAAATGCGTGCGCGGGTGCTAAAAAGAGCAGCATCGGCATGCTTAGCAGCGTCGTTTGGTAGAAATCCACGTGCGCGTTCTGCCAAAAGCACCATTTGCATGCACATCTTGTGGTTTTGCAGAAAAACTTCATCCGCGTCTACCAAAAGATGCATGTGCATGCTTAAAACGCGTTTTCGCACAAATGCGTGCGCGGGTGCTAAAAAGAGCAGCATCGGCATGCTTAGCACGTCGTTTGGTAGAAATCCACGAGCGCGTTCTGCAAAAAGCACCATTTGCATGCACATCTTGTGGTTTTGCAGAAAACTTCATCCGCGTCTACCAGAAGATGCATGTGCATGCTTAAAACGCGTTTTCGCACAAATGCGTGCGCGGGTGCTAAAAAGAGCAGCATCGGCATGCTTAGCACGTCGTTTGGTAGAAATCCACGTGCGCGTTCTGCCAAAAGCACCATTTGCATGCACATCTTGTGGTTTTGCAGAAAACTTCATCCGCGTCTACCAAAAGATGCATGTGCATGCTTAAAACGCGTTTTCGCACAAATCCGTGCGCGGGTGCTAAAAAGAGCAGCATCGGCATGCTTAGCACGTCGTTTGGTAGAAATCCACGTGCGCGTTCTGCAAAAAGCACCATTTGCATGCACATCTTGTGGTTTTGCAGAAAACTTCATCCGCGTCTACCAAAAGATGCATGTGCATGCTTAAAACGCGTTTTCGCACAAATGCGTGCGCGGGTGCTAAAAAGAGCAGCATCGGCATGCTTTGCACGTCGTTTGGTAGAAATGCACGAGCGCGTTCTGTAAAAAGCACCATTTGCATGCACATCTTGTGGTTTTGCAGAAAACTTCATCCGCGTCTACCAAAAGATGCATGTGCATGCTTAAAACGCGTTTTCGCACAAATGCGTGCGCGGGTGCTAAAAAGAGCAGCATCGGCATGCTTAGCACGTCGTTTGATAGACATCCACGTGCGCGTTCTGCCAAAAGCACCATTTGCATGCACATCTTGTGGTTTTGCAGAAAACTTCATCCGCGTCTACCAAAAGATGCATGTGCATGCTTAAAACGCGTTTTCGCACAAATGCGTGCGCGGGGTGCTAAAAAGAGCAGCATCGGCATGCTTTGCACGTCGTTTGGTAGAAATCCACGAGCGCGTTCTGCAAAAAGCACCATTTGCATGCACATCTTGTGGTTTTGAAGAAAAACCATCCGCGTCTACCAAAAGATGCATGTGCATGCTTAAAACGCGTTTTCGCACAAATGCGTGCGCGGGGTGCTAAAATAGCAGCATCGGCATGCCTTAGCACGTCGTTTGGTAGAAATCCACGTGCGCGTTCTGCAAAAAGCACCATTTGCATGCACATCTTGTGGTTTTGCAGAAAACTTCATCCGCGTCTACCAAAAGATGCATGTGCATGCTTAAAACGCGTTTTCGCACAAATGCGTGCGCGGGTGCTAAAAAGAGCAGCATCGGCATGCTTAGCACGTCGTTTGGTAGAAATCCACGTGCGCGTTCTGCCAAAAAGCACCATTTCCATGCACATCTTGTGGTGTTGCAGAAAACTTCATCCGCGTCTACCAAAAGATGCATGTGCATGCTTAAAACGCGTTTTCGCACAAATCCGTGCGCGGGGTGCTAAAAAGAGCAGCATCGGCATGCTTAGCACGTCGTTTGGTAGAAATCCACGTGCGCGTTCTGCAAAAAGCACCATTTGCATGCACATCTTGTGGTTTTGCAGAAAACTTCATCCGCGTCTACCAAAAGATGCATGTGCATGCTTAAAACGCGTTTTCGCACAAATGCGTGCGCGGGTGCTAAAAAGAGCAGCATCGGCATGCTTAGCACGTCGTTTGGTAGAAATCCACGAGCGCGTTCTGCAAAAAGCACCATTTGCATGCACATCTTGTGGTTTTGCAGAAAACTTCATCCGCGTCTACCAAAAGATGCATGTGCATGCTTAAAACGCGTTTTCGCACAAATGCGTGCGCGGGTGCTAAAAAGAGCAGCATCGGCATGCTTAGCACGTCGTTTGGTAGAAATCCACGTGCGCGTTCTGCCAAAAAGCACCATTTGCATGCACATCTTGTGGTTTTGCAGAAAACTTCATCCGCGTCTACCAAAAGATGCATGTGCATGCTTAAAACGCGTTTTCGCACAAATGCGTGCGCGGGTGCTAAAAAGAGCAGCATCGGCATGCTTAGCACGTCGTTTGGTAGAAATCCACGAGCGCGTTCTGCAAAAAGCACCATTTGCATGCACATCCTGTGGTTTTGCAGAAAACTTCATCCGCGTCTACCAAAAGATGCATGTGCATGCTTAAAACGCGTTTTCGCACAAATGCGTGCGCGGGTGCTAAAAAGAGCAGCATCGGCATGCTTAGCACGTCGTTTGGTAGAAATCCACGTGCGCGTTTCTGCAAAAAGCACCATTTGCATGCACATCTTGTGGTTTTGCAGAAAACTTCATCTGCGTCTACCAAAAGATGCATGTGCATGCTTAAAACGCGTTTTCGCACAAATGCGTGCGCGGGTGCTAAAAAGAGCAGCATCGGCATGCTTAGCACGTCGTTTGGTAGAAATCCACGTGCGCGTTCTGCAAAAAGCACCATTTGCATGCACATCTTGTGGTTTTGCAGAAAACTTCATCCGCGTCTACCAAAAGATGCATGTGCATGCTTAAAAACGCGTTTTCGCACAAATGCGTGCGCGGGTGCTAAAAAGAGCAGCATCGGCATGCTTAGCACGTCGTTTGGTAGAAATCCACGTGCGCGTTCTGGCCAAAAGCAACCATTTGCATGCACATCTTGTGGTTTTGCAGAAAACTTCATCCGCGTCTACCAAAAGATGCATGTGCATGCTTAAAACGCGTTTTCGCACAAATCCGTGCGCGGCGTGCTAAAAAGAGCAGCATCGGCATGCTTAGCACGTCGTTTGGTAGAAATCCACGTGCGCGTTCTGCAAAAAGCACCATTTGCATGCACATCTTGTGGTTTTGCAGAAAACTTCATCCGCGTCTACAAAAAGATGCATGTGCATGCTTAAAACGCGTTTTCGCACAAATGCGTGCGCGGGTGCTAAAAAGAGCAGCATCGGCATGCTTAGCACGTCGTTTGGTAGAAATCCACGAGCGCGTTCTGCAAAAAGCACCATTTGCATGCACATCTTGTGGTTTTGCAGAAAACTTCATCCGCGTCTACCAGAAGATGCATGTGCATGCTTAAAACGCGTTTTCGCACAAATGCGTGCGCGAGGTGCTAAAAAGAGCAGCATCGGCATGCTTAGCACGTCGTTTGGTAGAAATCCACGTGCGCGTTCTGCCAAAAGCACCATTTGCATGCACATCTTGTGGTTTTGCAGAAAACTTCATCCGCGTCTACCAAAAGATGCATGTGCATGCTTAAAACGCGTTTTCGCACAAATGCGTGCGCGGGTGCTAAAAAGAGCAGCATCGGCATGCTTTGCACGTCGTTTGGTAGAAATCCACGAGCGCGTTCTGCAAAAAGCACCATTTGCATGCACATCTTGTGGTTTTGCAGAAAACCATCGCGCGTCTACCAAAGATGCATGTGCATGCTTAAAACGCGTTTTCGCACAAATGCGTGCGCGGGTGCTAAAAATAGCAGCATCGGCATGCTTAGCACGTCGTTTGGTAGAAATCCACGTGCGCGTTCTGCAAAAAGCACCATTTGCATGCACATCTTGTGGTTTTGCAGAAAACTTCATCCGTGTCTACCAAAAGATGCATGTGCATGCTTAAAACGCGTTTTTCGCACAAATGCGGTGCGCGGGTGCTAAAAAGAGCAGCATCGGCATGCTTAGCACGTCGTTTGGTAGAAATCCACGTGCGCGTTCTGCCAAAAGCACCATTTGCATGCACATCTTGTGGTTTTTGCAGAAAACTTCATCCGCGTCTACCAAAAGATGCATGTGCATGCTTAAAACGCGTTTTCGCACAAATGCGTGCGCGGGTGCTAAAAAGAGCAGCATCGGCATGCTTAGCACGTCGTTTCGTAGAAATCCACGAGCGCGTTCTGCAAAAAGCACCATTTGCATGCACATCTTGTGGTTTTGCAGAAAACTTCATCCGCGTCTACCAGAAGATGCATGTGCATGCTTTAAAACGCGTTTTCGCACAAATGCGTGCGCGGGGTGCTAAAAAGAGGCAGCATCGGCATGCTTAGCACGTCGTTTGGTAGAAATCCACGTGCGCGTTCTGCCAAAAGCACCATTTGCATGCACATCTTGTGGTTTTGCAGAAAACTTCATCCGCGTCTACCAAAAGATGCATGTGCATGCTTAAAACGCGTTTTCGCACAAATCCGTGCGCGGGTGCTAAAAAGAGCAGCATCGGCATGCTTAGCACGTCGTTTGGTAGAAATCCACGTGCGCGTTCTGCAAAAAGCACCATTTGCATGCACATCTTGTGGTTTTGCAGAAAACTTCATCCGCGTCTACCAAAAGATGCATGTGCATGCTTAAAACGCGTTTTCGCACAAATGCGTGCGCGGGTGCTAAAAAAGAGCAGCATCGGCATGCTTTTGCACGTCGTTTGGTAGAAATGCACGAGCGCGTTCTGTAAAAAGCACCATTTGCATGCACATCTTGTGGTTTTGCAGAAAACTTCATCCGCGTCTACCAAAAGATGCATGTGCATGCTTAAAACGCGTTTTCGCACAAATGCGTGCGCGGGGTGCTAAAAAGAGCAGCATCGGCATGCTTAGCACGTCGTTTGATAGACATCCACGTGCGCGTTCTGCCAAAAGCACCATTTGCATGCACATCTTGTGGTTTTGCAGAAAACTTCATCCGCGTCTACCAAAAGATGCATGTGCATGCTTAAAAACGCGTTTTCGCACAAATGCGGTGCGCGGGTGCTAAAAAGAGCAGCATCGGCATGCTTTGCACGTCGTTTGGTAGAAATCCACGAGCGCGTTCTGCAAAAAGCACCATTTGCATGCACATCTTGTGGTTTTGAAGAAAACCATCCGCGTCTACCAAAAGATGCATGCGCATGCTTAAAACGCGTTTTCGCACAAATGCGTGCGCGGGTGCTAAAAATAGCAGCATCGGCATGCTTAGCACGTCGTTTGGTAGAAATCCACGTGCGCGTTCTGCAAAAAAGCACCATTTGCATGCACATCTTGTGGTTTTGCAGAAAACTTCATCCGCGTCTACCAAAAGATGCATGTGCATGCTTAAAACGCGTTTTTCGCACAAATGCGTGCGCGGGTGCTAAAAAAGAGCAGCATCGGCATGCTTAGCACGTCGTTTGGTAGAAAATCCACGTGCGCGTTCTGCCAAAAGCACCATTTCCATGCACATCTTGTGGTTTTGCAGAAAACTTCATCCGCGTCTACCAAAAGATGCATGTGCATGCTTAAAACGCGTTTTCGCACAAATCCGTGCGCGGGTGCTAAAAAGAGCAGCATCGGCATGCTTAGCACGTCCGTTTGGTAGAAATCCACGTGCGCGTTCTGCAAAAAGCACCATTTGCATGCACATCTTGTGGTTTTGCAGAAAACTTCATCCGCGTCTACCAAAAGATGCATGTGCATGCTTAAAACGCGTTTTCGCACAAATGCGTGCGCGGGTGCTAAAAAGAGCAGCATCGGCATGCTTAGCACGTCGTTTGGTAGAAATCCACGAGCGCGTTCTGCAAAAAGCACCATTTGCATGCACATCTTGTGGTTTTGCAGAAAACTTCATCCGCGTCTACCAAAAGATGCATGTGCATGCTTAAAACGCGTTTTCGCACAAATGCGTGCGCGGGTGCTAAAAAGAGCAGCATCGGCATGCTTAGCACGTCGTTTGGTAGAAATCCACGTGCGCGTTCTGCAAAAAGCACCATTTGCATGCACATCTTGTGGTTTTGCAGAAAACTCATCCGCGTCTACCAAAAGATGCATGTGCATGCTTAAAACGCGTTTTCCGCACAAATGCGTGCGCGGGTGCTAAAAAGAGCAGCATCGGCATGCTTAGCACGTCGTTTGGTAGAAATCCACGAGCGCGTTCTGCAAAAAGCACCATTTGCATGCACATCCTGTGGTTTTGCAGAAAACTTCATCCGCGTCTACCAAAAGATGCATGTGCATGCTTAAAACGCGTTTTTCGCACAAATCCGTGCGCGGGTGCTAAAAAGAGCAGCATCGGCATGCTTAGCACGTCGTTTGGTAGAAATCCACGTGCGCGTTCTGCAAAAAGCACCATTTGCATGCACGTCTTGTGGTTTTGCAGAAAACTTCATCCGCGTCTACCAAAAGATGCATGTGCATGCTTTAAAACGCGTTTTCGCACAAATCCGTGCGCGGGTGCTAAAAAGAGCAGCATCGGCATGCTTAGCACGTCGTTTGGTAGAAATCCACGTGCGCGTTCTGCAAAAAGCACCATTTGCATGCACATCTTGTGGTTTTGCAGAAAACTTCATCCGCGTCTACCAAAAGATGCATGTGCATGCTTAAAACGCGTTTTCGCACAAATGCGTGCGCGGGTGCTAAAAAGAGCAGCATCGGCATGCTTTGCACGTCGTTTGGTAGAAATCCACGTGCGCGTTCTGCAAAAAGCACCATTTGCATGCACATCTTGTGGTTTTGCAGAAAACTTCATCCGCGTCTACCAAAAGATGCATGTGCATGCTTTAAAACGCGTTTTCGCACAAATGCGTGCGCGGGTGCTAAAAAGAGCAGCATCGGCATGCTTAGCACGTCGTTTGGTAGAAATCCACGTGCGCGTTCTGCAAAAAGCACCATTTGCATGCACATCTTGTGGTTTTGCAGAAAACTTCATCCGCGTCTACCAAAAGATGCATGTGCATGCTTAAAAACGCGTTTTCGCACAAATGCGTGCGCGGGTGCTAAAAAGAGCAGCATCGGCATGCTTAGCACGTCGTTTGGTAGAAATCCACGAGCGCGTTCTGCAAAAAGCACCATTTGCATGCACATCTTGTGGTTTTGCAGATAAACTTCATCCGCGTCTACCAAAAGATGCATGTGCATGCTTAAAACGCGTTTTCGCACAAATGCGTGCGCGGGTGCTAAAAAGAGCAGCATCGGCATGCTTAGCACGTCGTTTGGTAGAAATCCACGTGGCGCGTTCTGCCAAAAAGCACCATTTGCATGCACATCTTGTGGTTTTGCAGAAAACTTCATCCGCGTCTACCAAAAGATGCATGTGCATGCTTAAAACGCGTTTTCGCACAAATCCGTGCGCGGGGTGCTAAAAAGAGCAGCATCGGCATGCTTAGCACGTCGTTTGGTAGAAATCCACGTGCGCGTTCTGCAAAAAGCACCATTTGCATGCACATCTTGTGGTTTTGCAGAAAACTTCATCCGCGTCTACCAAAAGATGCATGTGCATGCTTAAAACGCGTTTTCGCACAAATGCGTGCGCGGTGTTAAAAAGAGCAGCATCGGCATGCTTAGCACGTCGTTTGGTAGAAATCCACGTGCGCGTTCTGCAAAAAGCATCATTTGCATGCACATCTTGTGGTTTTGCAGAAAACTTCATCCGCGTCTACCAAAAGATGCATGTGCATGCTTAAAAAACGCGTTTTCGCACAAATCCGTGCGCGGGTGCTAAAAAAGAGCAGCATCGGCATGCTTAGCACGTCGTTTGGTAGAAATCCACGTGCGCGTTCTGCAAAAAGCACCATTTGCATGCACATCTTGTGGTTTTGCAGAAAACTTCATCTGCGTCTACCAAAAGATGCATGTGCATGCTTAAAACGCGTTTTCGCACAAAATGCGTGCGCGGGTGCTAAAAAGAGCAGCATCGGCATGCTTAGCACGTCGTTTGGTAGAAATCCACGTGCGCGTTCTGCAAAAAGCACCATTTGCATGCACATCTTGTGGTTTTGCAGAAAACTTCATCCGCGTCTACCAAAAGATGCATGTGCATGCTTAAAACGCGTTTTCGCACAAATGCGTGCGCGGGGTGCTAAAAAGAGCAGCATCGGCATGCTTAGCACGTCGTTTGGTAGAAATCCACGAGCGCGTTTCTGCAAAAAGCACCATTTGCATGCACATCTTGTGGTTTTGCAGAAAACTTCATCCGCGTCTACCAAAAGATGCATGTGCATGCTTAAAACGCGTTTTCGCACAAATCCGTGCGCGGGTGCTAAAAAGAGCAGCATCGGCATGCTTAGCACGTCATTTTGGTAGAAATCCACGTGCGCGTTCTGCAAAAAGCACCATTTGCATGCACATCTTGTGGTTTTGCAGAAAACTTCATCCGCGTCTACCAAAAGATGCATGTGCATGCTTAAAACGCGTTTTCGCACAAATGCGTGCGCGGGTGCTAAAAAGAGCAGCATCGGCATGCTTAGCACGTCGTTTGGTAGAAATCCACGTGCGCGTTCTGCCAAAAGCACCATTTGCATGCACATCTTGTGGTTTTGCAGAAAACTTCATCCGCGTCTACCAAAAGATGCATGTGCATGCTTAAAACGCGTTTTCGCACAAATGCGTGCGCGGGTGCTAAAAAGAGCAGCATCGGCATGCCTTAGCACGTCGTTTGGTAGAAATCCACGAGCGCGTTCTGCAAAAAGCACCATTTGCATGCACATCTTGTGGTTTTGCAGAAAACTTCATCCGCGTCTACCAAAAGATGCATGTGCATGCTTAAAAACGCGTTTTCGCACAAATGCGTGCGCGGGTGCTAAAAAGAGCAGCATCGGCATGCTTAGCACGTCGTTTGGTAGAAATCCACGTGCGCGTTCTGCCAAAAGCACCATTTGCATGCACATCTTGTGGTTTTGCAGAAAACTTCATCCGCGTCTACCAAAAGATGCATGTGCATGCTTAAAACGCGTTTTCGCACAAATCCGTGCGCGGGGTGCTAAAAAGAGCAGCATCGGCATGCTTAGCACGTCGTTTGGTAGAAATCCACGTGCGCGTTCTGCAAAAAGCACCATTTGCATGCACATCTTGTGGTTTTGCAGAAAACTTCATCCGCGTCTACCAAAAGATGCATGTGCATGCTTAAAACGCGTTTTCGCACAAATGCGTGCGCGGGTGCTAAAAAGAGCAGCATCGGCATGCTTTGCACGTCGTTTGGTAGAAATCCACGAGCGCGTTCTGCAAAAAGCACCATTTGCATGCACATCTTGTGGTTTTGCAGAAAACTTCATCCGCGTCTACCAAAAGATGCATGTGCATGCTTAAAACGCGTTTTCGCACAAATGCGTGCGCGGGTGCTAAAAAGAGCAGCATCGGCATGCTTAGCACGTCGTTTGGTAGAAATCCACGTGCGCGTTCTGCCAAAAGCACCATTTGCATGCACATCTTGTGGTTTTGCAGAAAACTTCATCCGCGTCTACCAAAAGATGCATGTGCATGCTTAAAACGCGTTTTCGCACAAATCCGTGCGCGGGTGCTAAAAAGAGCAGCATCGGCATGCTTAGCACGTCGTTTGGTAGAAATCCACGTGCGCGTTCTGCAAAAAGCACCATTTGCATGCACATCTTGTGGTTTTGCAGAAAACTTCATCCGCGTCTACCAAAAGATGCATGTGCATGCTTAAAACGCGTTTTCGCACAAATGCGTGCGCGGGTGCTAAAAAGAGCAGCATCGGCATGCTTTGCACGTCGTTTGGTAGAAATCCACGAGCGCGTTCTGCAAAAAGCACCATTTGCATGCACATCTTGTGGTTTTGCAGAAAACTTCATCCGCGTCTACCAAAAGATGCATGTGCATGCTTAAAACGCGTTTTCGCACAAATGCGTGCGCGGGTGCTAAAAAGAGCAGCATCGGCATGCTTAGCACGTCGTTTGGTAGAAATCCACGTGCGCGTTCTGCCAAAAGCACCATTTGCATGCACATCTTGTGGTTTTGCAGAAAACTTCATCCGCGTCTACCAAAAGATGAATGTGCATGCTTAAAACGCGTTTTCGCACAAATCCGTGCGCGGGTGCTAAAAAGAGCAGCATCGGCAAGCTTAGCACGTCGTTTGGTAGAAACCAACGTGCGCGTTCTGCAAAAAGCACCATTTGCATGCACATCTTGTGGTTTTGCAGAAAACTTCATCCGCGTCTACCAAAAGATGCATGTGCATGCTTAAAACGCGTTTTCGCACAAATGCGTGCGCGGGTGCTAAAAAGAGCAGCATCGGCATGCTTAGCACGTCGTTTGGTAGAAATCCACGTGCGCGTTCTGCCAAAAGCACCATTTGCATGCACATCTTGTGGTTTTGCAGAAAACTTCATCCGCGTCTACCAAAAGATGCATGTGCATGCTTAAAACGCGTTTTCGCACAAATGCGTGCGCGGGTGCTAAAAAGAGCAGCATCGGCATGCTTAGCACGTCGTTTGGTAGAAATCCACGAGCGCGTTCTGCAAAAAGCACCATTTGCATGCACATCTTGTGGTTTTGCAGAAAACTTCATCCGCGTCTACCAAAAGATGCATGTGCATGCTTAAAACGCGTTTTCGCACAAATGCGTGCGCGGGTGCTAAAAAGAGCAGCATCGGCATGCTTAGCACGTCGTTTGGTAGAAATCCACGTGCGCGTTCTGCCAAAAGCACCATTTGCATGCACATCTTGTGGTTTTGCAGAAAACTTCATCCGCGTCTACCAAAAGATGCATGTGCATGCTTAAAACGCGTTTTCGCACAAATCCGTGCGCGGGTGCTAAAAAGAGCAGCATCGGCATGCTTAGCACGTCGTTTGGTAGAAATCCACGAGCGCGTTCTGCAAAAAGCACCATTTGCATGCACATCTTGTGGTTTTGCAGAAAACTTCATCCGCGTCTACCAAAAGATGCATGTGCATGCTTAAAACGCGTTTTCGCACAAATGCGTGCGCGGGTGCTAAAAAGAGCAGCATCGGCATGCTTAGCACGTCGTTTGGTAGAAATCCACGTGCGCGTTCTGCCAAAAGCACCATTTGCATGCACATCTTGTGGTTTTGCAGAAAACTTCATCCGCGTCTACCAAAAGATGCATGTGCATGCTTAAAACGCGTTTTCGCACAAATGCGTGCGCGGGTGCTAAAAAGAGCAGCATCGGCATGCTTAGCACGTCGTTTGGTAGAAATCCACGTGCGCGTTCTGCCAAAAGCACCATTTGCATGCACATCTTGTGGTTTTGCCGAAAACTTCATCCGCGTCTACCAAAAGATGCATGTGCATGCTTAAAACGCGTTTTCGCACAAATGCGTGCGCGGGTGCTAAAAAGAGCAGCATCGGCATGCTTAGCACGTCGTTTGGTAGAAATCCACGTGCGCGTTCTGCCAAAAGCACCATTTGCATGCACATCTTGTGGTTTTGCAGAAAACTTCATCCGCGTCTACCAAAAGATGCATGTGCATGCTTAAAACGCGTTTTCGCACAAATCCGTGCGCGGGTGCTAAAAAGAGCAGCATCGGCATGCTTAGCACGTCGTTTGGTAGAAATCCACGTGCGCGTTCTGCAAAAAGCACCATTTGCATGCACATCTTGTGGTTTTGCAGAAAACTTCATCCGCGTCTACCAAAAGATGCATGTGCATGCTTAAAACGCGTTTTCGCACAAATGCGTGCGCGGGTGCTAAAAAGAGCAGCATCGGCATGCTTAGCACGTCGTTTGGTAGAAATCCACGAGCGCGTTCTGCAAAAAGCACCATTTGCATGCACATCTTGTGGTTTTGCAGAAAACTTCATCCGCGTCTACCAGAAGATGCATGTGCATGCTTAAAACGCGTTTTCGCACAAATGCGTGCGCGGGTGCTAAAAAGAGCAGCATCGGCATGCTTAGCACGTCGTTTGGTAGAAATCCACGTGCGCGTTCTGCCAAAAGCACCATTTGCATGCACATCTTGTGGTTTTGCAGAAAACTTCATCCGCGTCTACCAAAAGATGCATGTGCATGCTTAAAACGCGTTTTCGCACAAATGCGTGCGCGGGTGCTAAAAAGAGCAGCATCGGCATGCTTTGCACGTCGTTTGGTAGAAATCCACGAGCGCGTTCTGCAAAAAGCACCATTTGCATGCACATCTTGTGGTTTTGCAGAAAACCATCCGCGTCTACCAAAGATGCATGTGCATGCTTAAAACGCGTTTTCGCACAAATGCGTGCGCGGGTGCTAAAAATAGCAGCATCGGCATGCTTAGCACGTCGTTTGGTAGAAATCCACGTGCGCGTTCTGCAAAAAGCACCATTTGCATGCACATCTTGTGGTTTTGCAGAAAACTTCATCCGTGTCTACCAAAAGATGCATGTGCATGCTTAAAACGCGTTTTCGCACAAATGCGTGCGCGGGTGCTAAAAAGAGCAGCATCGGCATGCTTAGCACGTCGTTTGGTAGAAATCCACGTGCGCGTTCTGCCAAAAGCACCATTTGCATGCACATCTTGTGGTTTTGCAGAAAACTTCATCCGCGTCTACCAAAAGATGCATGTGCATGCTTAAAACGCGTTTTCGCACAAATCCGTGCGCGGGTGCTAAAAAGAGCAGCATCGGCATGCTTAGCACGTCGTTTGGTAGAAATCCACGTGCGCGTTCTGCAAAAAGCACCATTTGCATGCACATCTTGTGGTTTTGCAGAAAACTTCATCCGCGTCTACCAAAAGATGCATGTGCATGCTTAAAACGCGTTTTCGCACAAATGCGTGCGCGGGTGCTAAAAAGAGCAGCATCGGCATGCTTTGCACGTCGTTTGGTAGAAATGCACGAGCGCGTTCTGTAAAAAGCACCATTTGCATGCACATCTTGTGGTTTTGCAGAAAACTTCATCCGCGTCTACCAAAAGATGCATGTGCATGCTTAAAACGCGTTTTCGCACAAATGCGTGCGCGGGTGCTAAAAAGAGCAGCATCGGCATGCTTAGCACGTCGTTTGATAGACATCCACGTGCGCGTTCTGCCAAAAGCACCATTTGCATGCACATCTTGTGGTTTTGCAGAAAACTTCATCCGCGTCTACCAAAAGATGCATGTGCATGCTTAAAACGCGTTTTCGCACAAATGCGTGCGCGGGTGCTAAAAAGAGCAGCATCGGCATGCTTTGCACGTCGTTTGGTAGAAATCCACGAGCGCGTTCTGCAAAAAGCACCATTTGCATGCACATCTTGTGGTTTTGAAGAAAACCATCCGCGTCTACCAAAAGATGCATGTGCATGCTTAAAACGCGTTTTCGCACAAATGCGTGCGCGGGTGCTAAAAATAGCAGCATCGGCATGCTTAGCACGTCGTTTGGTAGAAATCCACGTGCGCGTTCTGCAAAAAGCACCATTTGCATGCACATCTTGTGGTTTTGCAGAAAACTTCATCCGCGTCTACCAAAAGATGCATGTGCATGCTTAAAACGCGTTTTCGCACAAATGCGTGCGCGGGTGCTAAAAAGAGCAGCATCGGCATGCTTAGCACGTCGTTTGGTAGAAATCCACGTGCGCGTTCTGCCAAAAGCACCATTTCCATGCACATCTTGTGGTGTTGCAGAAAACTTCATCCGCGTCTACCAAAAGATGCATGTGCATGCTTAAAACGCGTTTTCGCACAAATCCGTGCGCGGGTGCTAAAAAGAGCAGCATCGGCATGCTTAGCACGTCGTTTGGTAGAAATCCACGTGCGCGTTCTGCAAAAAGCACCATTTGCATGCACATCTTGTGGTTTTGCAGAAAACTTCATCCGCGTCTACCAAAAGATGCATGTGCATGCTTAAAACGCGTTTTCGCACAAATGCGTGCGCGGGTGCTAAAAAGAGCAGCATCGGCATGCTTAGCACGTCGTTTGGTAGAAATCCACGAGCGCGTTCTGCAAAAAGCACCATTTGCATGCACATCTTGTGGTTTTGCAGAAAACTTCATCCGCGTCTACCAAAAGATGCATGTGCATGCTTAAAACGCGTTTTCGCACAAATGCGTGCGCGGGTGCTAAAAAGAGCAGCATCGGCATGCTTAGCACGTCGTTTGGTAGAAATCCACGTGCGCGTTCTGCCAAAAGCACCATTTGCATGCACATCTTGTGGTTTTGCAGAAAACTTCATCCGCGTCTACCAAAAGATGCATGTGCATGCTTAAAACGCGTTTTCGCACAAATGCGTGCGCGGGTGCTAAAAAGAGCAGCATCGGCATGCTTAGCACGTCGTTTGGTAGAAATCCACGAGCGCGTTCTGCAAAAAGCACCATTTGCATGCACATCCTGTGGTTTTGCAGAAAACTTCATCCGCGTCTACCAAAAGATGCATGTGCATGCTTAAAACGCGTTTTCGCACAAATGCGTGCGCGGGTGCTAAAAAGAGCAGCATCGGCATGCTTAGCACGTCGTTTGGTAGAAATCCACGTGCGCGTTCTGCAAAAAGCACCATTTGCATGCACATCTTGTGGTTTTGCAGAAAACTTCATCTGCGTCTACCAAAAGATGCATGTGCATGCTTAAAACGCGTTTTCGCACAAATGCGTGCGCGGGTGCTAAAAAGAGCAGCATCGGCATGCTTAGCACGTCGTTTGGTAGAAATCCACGTGCGCGTTCTGCAAAAAGCACCATTTGCATGCACATCTTGTGGTTTTGCAGAAAACTTCATCCGCGTCTACCAAAAGATGCATGTGCATGCTTAAAACGCGTTTTCGCACAAATGCGTGCGCGGGTGCTAAAAAGAGCAGCATCGGCATGCTTAGCACGTCGTTTGGTAGAAATCCACGAGCGCGTTCTGAAAAAGCACCATTTGCATGCACATCTTGTGGTTTTGCAGAAAACTTCATCCGCGTCTACCAAAAGATGCATGTGCATGCTTAAAACGCGTTCTCGCACAAATCCGTGCGCGGGTGCTAAAAAGAGCAGCATCGGCATGCTTAGCACGTCATTTGGTAGAAATCCACGTGCGCGTTCTGCAAAAAGCACCATTTGCATGCACATCTTGTGGTTTTGCAGAAAACTTCATCCGCGTCTACCAAAAGATGCATGTGCATGCTTAAAACGCGTTTTCGCACAAATGCGTGCGCGGGTGCTAAAAAGAGCAGCATCGGCATGCTTAGCACGTCGTTTGGTAGAAATCCACGTGCGCGTTCTGCAAAAAGCACCATTTGCATGCACATCTTGTGGTTTTGCAGAAAACTTCATCCGCGTCTACCAAAAGATGCATGTGCATGCTTAAAACGCGTTTTCGCACAAATGCGTGCGCGGGTGCTAAAAAGAGCAGCATCGGCATGCTTTGCACGTCGTTTGGTAGAAATCCACGAGCGCGTTCTGCAAAAAGCACCATTTGCATGCACATCTTGTGGTTTTGCAGAAAACTTCATCCGCGTCTACCAAAAGATGCATGTGCATGCTTAAAACGCGTTTTCGCACAAATGCGTGCGCGGGTGCTAAAAAGAGCAGCATCGGCATGCTTAGCACGTCGTTTGGTAGAAATCCACGTGCGCGTTCTGCCAAAAGCACCATTTGCATGCACATCTTGTGGTTTTGCAGAAAACTTCATCCGCGTCTACCAAAAGATGAATGTGCATGCTTAAAACGCGTTTTCGCACAAATCCGTGCGCGGGTGCTAAAAAGAGCAGCATCGGCATGCTTAGCACGTCGTTTGGTAGAAATCCACGTGCGCGTTCTGCAAAAAGCACCATTTGCATGCACATCTTGTGGTTTTGCAGAAAACTTCATCCGCGTCTACCAAAAGATGCATGTGCATGCTTAAAACGCGTTTTCGCACAAATGCGTGCGCGGGTGCTAAAAAGAGCAGCATCGGCATGCTTAGCACGTCGTTTGGTAGAAATCCACGTGCGCGTTCTGCAAAAAGCACCATTTGCATGCACATCTTGTGGTTTTGCAGAAAACTTCATCCGCGTCTACCAAAAGATGCATGTGCATGCTTAAAACGCGTTTTCGCACAAATGCGTGCGCGGGTGCTAAAAAGAGCAGCATCGGCATGCTTTGCACGTCGTTTGGTAGAAATGCACGAGCGCGTTCTGTAAAAAGCACCATTTGCATGCACATCTTGTGGTTTTGCAGAAAACTTCATCCGCGTCTACCAAAAGATGCATGTGCATGCTTAAAACGCGTTTTCGCACAAATCCGTGCGCGGGTGCTAAAAAGAGCAGCATCGGCATGCTTAGCACGTCGTTTCGTAGAAATCCACGTGCGCGTTCTGCAAAAAGCACCATTTGCATGCACATCTTGTGGTTTTGCAGAAAACTTCATCCGCGTCTACCAAAAGATGCATGTGCATGCTTAAAACGCGTTTTCGCACAAATGCGTGCGCGGGTGCTAAAAAGAGCAGCATCGGCATGCTTTGCACGTCGTTTGGTAGAAATCCACGAGCGCGTTCTGCAAAAAGCACCATTTGCATGCACATCTTGTGGTTTTGCAGAAAACTTCATCCGCGTCTACCAAAAGATGCATGTGCATGCTTAAAACGCGTTTTCGCACAAATGCGTGCACGGGTGCTAAAAATAGCAGCATCGGCATGCTTAGCACGTCGTTTGGTAGAAATCCACGTGCGCGTTCTGCAAAAAGCACCATTTGCATGCACATCTTGTGGTTTTGCAGAAAACTTCATCCGCGTCTACCAAAAGATGCATGTGCATGCTTAAAACGCGTTTTCGCACAAATGCGTGCGCGGGTGCTAAAAAGAGCAGCATCGGCATGCTTAGCACGTCGTTTGGTAGAAATCCACGTGCGCGTTCTGCCAAAAGCACCATTTCCATGCACATCTTGTGGTTTTGCAGAAAACTTCATCCGCGTCTACCAAAAGATGCATGTGCATGCTTAAAACGCGTTTTCGCACAAATCCGTGCGCGGGTGCTAAAAAGAGCAGCATCGGCATGCTTAGCACGTCGTTTGGTAGAAATCCACGTGCGCGTTCTGCAAAAAGCACCATTTGCATGCACATCTTGTGGTTTTGCAGAAAACTTCATCCGCGTCTACCAAAAGATGCATGTGCATGCTTAAAACGCGTTTTCGCACAAATGCGTGCGCGGGTGCTAAAAAGAGCAGCATCGGCATGCTTAGCACGTCGTTTGGTAGAAATCCACGAGCGCGTTCTGCAAAAAGCACCATTTGCATGCACATCTTGTGGTTTTGCAGAAAACTTCATCCGCGTCTACCAAAAGAT
The DNA here is from genome assembly GCF_023375885.2 of Dermacentor andersoni. NCBI lineage: Eukaryota > Metazoa > Arthropoda > Arachnida > Ixodida > Ixodidae > Dermacentor > Dermacentor andersoni. The sequence continues at coordinate 8,238 of NW_027315419.1, read as the reverse complement.
GCATGTGCATGCTTAAAACGCGTTTTCGCACAAATGCGTGCGCGGGTGCTAAAAAGAGCAGCATCGGCATGCTTAGCACGTCGTTTGGTAGAAATCCACGTGCGCGTTCTGCAAAAAGCACCATTTGCATGCACATCTTGTGGTTTTGCAGAAAACTTCATCCGCGTCTACCAAAAGATGCATGTGCATGCTTAAAACGCGTTTTCGCACAAATGCGTGCGCGGGTGCTAAAAAGAGCAGCATCGGCATGCTTAGCACGTCGTTTGGTAGAAATCCACGAGCGCGTTCTGCAAAAAGCACCATTTGCATGCACATCCTGTGGTTTTGCAGAAAACTTCATCCGCGTCTACCAAAAGATGCATGTGCATGCTTAAAACGCGTTTTCGCACAAATCCGTGCGCGGGTGCTAAAAAGAGCAGCATCGGCATGCTTAGCACGTCGTTTGGTAGAAATCCACGTGCGCGTTCTGCAAAAAGCACCATTTGCATGCACGTCTTGTGGTTTTGCAGAAAACTTCATCCGCGTCTACCAAAAGATGCATGTGCATGCTTAAAACGCGTTTTCGCACAAATCCGTGCGCGGGTGCTAAAAAGAGCAGCATCGGCATGCTTAGCACGTCGTTTGGTAGAAATCCACGTGCGCGTTCTGCAAAAAGCACCATTTGCATGCACATCTTGTGGTTTTGCAGAAAACTTCATCCGCGTCTACCAAAAGATGCATGTGCATGCTTAAAACGCGTTTTCGCACAAATGCGTGCGCGGGTGCTAAAAAGAGCAGCATCGGCATGCTTTGCACGTCGTTTGGTAGAAATCCACGTGCGCGTTCTGCAAAAAGCACCATTTGCATGCACATCTTGTGGTTTTGCAGAAAACTTCATCCGCGTCTACCAAAAGATGCATGTGCATGCTTAAAACGCGTTTTCGCACAAATGCGTGCGCGGGTGCTAAAAAGAGCAGCATCGGCATGCTTAGCACGTCGTTTGGTAGAAATCCACGTGCGCGTTCTGCAAAAAGCACCATTTGCATGCACATCTTGTGGTTTTGCAGAAAACTTCATCCGCGTCTACCAAAAGATGCATGTGCATGCTTAAAACGCGTTTTCGCACAAATGCGTGCGCGGGTGCTAAAAAGAGCAGCATCGGCATGCTTAGCACGTCGTTTGGTAGAAATCCACGAGCGCGTTCTGCAAAAAGCACCATTTGCATGCACATCTTGTGGTTTTGCAGAAAACTTCATCCGCGTCTACCAAAAGATGCATGTGCATGCTTAAAACGCGTTTTCGCACAAATGCGTGCGCGGGTGCTAAAAAGAGCAGCATCGGCATGCTTAGCACGTCGTTTGGTAGAAATCCACGTGCGCGTTCTGCCAAAAGCACCATTTGCATGCACATCTTGTGGTTTTGCAGAAAACTTCATCCGCGTCTACCAAAAGATGCATGTGCATGCTTAAAACGCGTTTTCGCACAAATCCGTGCGCGGGTGCTAAAAAGAGCAGCATCGGCATGCTTAGCACGTCGTTTGGTAGAAATCCACGTGCGCGTTCTGCAAAAAGCACCATTTGCATGCACATCTTGTGGTTTTGCAGAAAACTTCATCCGCGTCTACCAAAAGATGCATGTGCATGCTTAAAACGCGTTTTCGCACAAATGCGTGCGCGGGTGTTAAAAAGAGCAGCATCGGCATGCTTAGCACGTCGTTTGGTAGAAATCCACGTGCGCGTTCTGCAAAAAGCATCATTTGCATGCACATCTTGTGGTTTTGCAGAAAACTTCATCCGCGTCTACCAAAAGATGCATGTGCATGCTTAAAACGCGTTTTCGCACAAATCCGTGCGCGGGTGCTAAAAAGAGCAGCATCGGCATGCTTAGCACGTCGTTTGGTAGAAATCCACGTGCGCGTTCTGCAAAAAGCACCATTTGCATGCACATCTTGTGGTTTTGCAGAAAACTTCATCTGCGTCTACCAAAAGATGCATGTGCATGCTTAAAACGCGTTTTCGCACAAATGCGTGCGCGGGTGCTAAAAAGAGCAGCATCGGCATGCTTAGCACGTCGTTTGGTAGAAATCCACGTGCGCGTTCTGCAAAAAGCACCATTTGCATGCACATCTTGTGGTTTTGCAGAAAACTTCATCCGCGTCTACCAAAAGATGCATGTGCATGCTTAAAACGCGTTTTCGCACAAATGCGTGCGCGGGTGCTAAAAAGAGCAGCATCGGCATGCTTAGCACGTCGTTTGGTAGAAATCCACGAGCGCGTTCTGCAAAAAGCACCATTTGCATGCACATCTTGTGGTTTTGCAGAAAACTTCATCCGCGTCTACCAAAAGATGCATGTGCATGCTTAAAACGCGTTTTCGCACAAATCCGTGCGCGGGTGCTAAAAAGAGCAGCATCGGCATGCTTAGCACGTCATTTGGTAGAAATCCACGTGCGCGTTCTGCAAAAAGCACCATTTGCATGCACATCTTGTGGTTTTGCAGAAAACTTCATCCGCGTCTACCAAAAGATGCATGTGCATGCTTAAAACGCGTTTTCGCACAAATGCGTGCGCGGGTGCTAAAAAGAGCAGCATCGGCATGCTTAGCACGTCGTTTGGTAGAAATCCACGTGCGCGTTCTGCCAAAAGCACCATTTGCATGCACATCTTGTGGTTTTGCAGAAAACTTCATCCGCGTCTACCAAAAGATGCATGTGCATGCTTAAAACGCGTTTTCGCACAAATGCGTGCGCGGGTGCTAAAAAGAGCAGCATCGGCATGCTTAGCACGTCGTTTGGTAGAAATCCACGAGCGCGTTCTGCAAAAAGCACCATTTGCATGCACATCTTGTGGTTTTGCAGAAAACTTCATCCGCGTCTACCAAAAGATGCATGTGCATGCTTAAAACGCGTTTTCGCACAAATGCGTGCGCGGGTGCTAAAAAGAGCAGCATCGGCATGCTTAGCACGTCGTTTGGTAGAAATCCACGTGCGCGTTCTGCCAAAAGCACCATTTGCATGCACATCTTGTGGTTTTGCAGAAAACTTCATCCGCGTCTACCAAAAGATGCATGTGCATGCTTAAAACGCGTTTTCGCACAAATCCGTGCGCGGGTGCTAAAAAGAGCAGCATCGGCATGCTTAGCACGTCGTTTGGTAGAAATCCACGTGCGCGTTCTGCAAAAAGCACCATTTGCATGCACATCTTGTGGTTTTGCAGAAAACTTCATCCGCGTCTACCAAAAGATGCATGTGCATGCTTAAAACGCGTTTTCGCACAAATGCGTGCGCGGGTGCTAAAAAGAGCAGCATCGGCATGCTTTGCACGTCGTTTGGTAGAAATCCACGAGCGCGTTCTGCAAAAAGCACCATTTGCATGCACATCTTGTGGTTTTGCAGAAAACTTCATCCGCGTCTACCAAAAGATGCATGTGCATGCTTAAAACGCGTTTTCGCACAAATGCGTGCGCGGGTGCTAAAAAGAGCAGCATCGGCATGCTTAGCACGTCGTTTGGTAGAAATCCACGTGCGCGTTCTGCCAAAAGCACCATTTGCATGCACATCTTGTGGTTTTGCAGAAAACTTCATCCGCGTCTACCAAAAGATGAATGTGCATGCTTAAAACGCGTTTTCGCACAAATCCGTGCGCGGGTGCTAAAAAGAGCAGCATCGGCATGCTTAGCACGTCGTTTGGTAGAAATCCACGTGCGCGTTCTGCAAAAAGCACCATTTGCATGCACATCTTGTGGTTTTGCAGAAAACTTCATCCGCGTCTACCAAAAGATGCATGTGCATGCTTAAAACGCGTTTTCGCACAAATGCGTGCGCGGGTGCTAAAAAGAGCAGCATCGGCATGCTTTGCACGTCGTTTGGTAGAAATCCACGAGCGCGTTCTGCAAAAAGCACCATTTGCATGCACATCTTGTGGTTTTGCAGAAAACTTCATCCGCGTCTACCAAAAGATGCATGTGCATGCTTAAAACGCGTTTTCGCACAAATGCGTGCGCGGGTGCTAAAAAGAGCAGCATCGGCATGCTTAGCACGTCGTTTGGTAGAAATCCACGTGCGCGTTCTGCCAAAAGCACCATTTGCATGCACATCTTGTGGTTTTGCAGAAAACTTCATCCGCGTCTACCAAAAGATGAATGTGCATGCTTAAAACGCGTTTTCGCACAAATCCGTGCGCGGGTGCTAAAAAGAGCAGCATCGGCAAGCTTAGCACGTCGTTTGGTAGAAACCAACGTGCGCGTTCTGCAAAAAGCACCATTTGCATGCACATCTTGTGGTTTTGCAGAAAACTTCATCCGCGTCTACCAAAAGATGCATGTGCATGCTTAAAACGCGTTTTCGCACAAATGCGTGCGCGGGTGCTAAAAAGAGCAGCATCGGCATGCTTAGCACGTCGTTTGGTAGAAATCCACGTGCGCGTTCTGCCAAAAGCACCATTTGCATGCACATCTTGTGGTTTTGCAGAAAACTTCATCCGCGTCTACCAAAAGATGCATGTGCATGCTTAAAACGCGTTTTCGCACAAATCCGTGCGCGGGTGCTAAAAAGAGCAGCATCGGCATGCTTAGCACGTCGTTTGGTAGAAATCCACGTGCGCGTTCTGCAAAAAGCACCATTTGCATGCACATCTTGTGGTTTTGCAGAAAACTTCATCCGCGTCTACCAAAAGATGCATGTGCGTGCTTAAAACGCGTTTTCGCACAAATGCGTGCGCGGGTGCTAAAAAGAGCAGCATCGGCATGCTTAGCACGTCGTTTGGTAGAAATCCACGTGCGCGTTCTGCCAAAAGCACCATTTGCATGCACATCTTGTGGTTTTGCAGAAAACTTCATCCGCGTCTACCAAAAGATGCATGTGCATGCTTAAAACGCGTTTTCGCACAAATCCGTGCGCGGGTGCTAAAAAGAGCAGCATCGGCATGCTTAGCACGTCGTTTGGTAGAAATCCACGTGCGCGTTCTGCAAAAAGCACCATTTGCATGCACGTCTTGTGGTTTTGCAGAAAACTTCATCCGCGTCTACCAAAAGCTGCATGGGCATGCTTAAAACGCGTTTTCGCACAAATGCGTGCGCGGGTGCTAAAAAGAGCAGCATCGGCATGCTTAGCACGTCGTTTGGTAGAAATCCACGTGCGCGTTCTGCCAAAAGCACCATTTGCATGCACATCTTGTGGTTTTGCAGAAAACTTCATCCGCGTCTACCAAAAGATGCATGTGCATGCTTAAAACGCGTTTTCGCACAAATCCGTGCGCGGGTGCTAAAAAGAGCAGCATCGGCAAGCTTAGCACGTCGTTTGGTAGAAATCCACGTGCGCGTTCTGCAAAAAGCACCATTTGCATGCACATCTTGTGGTTTTGCAGAAAACTTCATCCGCGTCTACCAAAAGATGCATGTGCATGCTTAAAACGCGTTTTCGCACAAATGCGTGCGCGGGTGCTAAAAAGAGCAGCATCGGCATGCTTAGCACGTCGTTTGGTAGAAATCCACGAGCGCGTTCTGCAAAAAGCACCATTTGCATGCACATCTTGTGGTTTTGCAGAAAACTTCATCCGCGTCTACCAAAAGATGCATGTGCATGCTTAAAACGCGTTTTCGCACAAATGCGTGCGCGGGTGCTAAAAAGAGCAGCATCGGCATGCTTAGCACGTCGTTTGGTAGAAATCCACGTGCGCGTTCTGCCAAAAGCACCATTTGCATGCACATCTTGTGGTTTTGCAGAAAACTTCATCCGCGTCTACCAAAAGATGCATGTGCATGCTTAAAACGCGTTTTCGCACAAATCCGTGCGCGGGTGCTAAAAAGAGCAGCATCGGCATGCTTAGCACGTCGTTTGGTAGAAATCCACGTGCGCGTTCTGCAAAAAGCACCATTTGCATGCACATCTTGTGGTTTTGCAGAAAACTTCATCCGCGTCTACCAAAAGATGCATGTGCATGCTTAAAACGCGTTTTCGCACAAATGCGTGCGCGGGTGCTAAAAAGAGCAGCATCGGCATGCTTAGCACGTCGTTTGGTAGAAATCCACGTGCGCGTTCTGCCAAAAGCACCATTTGCATGCACATCTTGTGGTTTTGCAGAAAACTTCATCCGCGTCTACCAAAAGATGCATGTGCATGCTTAAAACGCGTTTTCGCACAAATCCGTGCGCGGGTGCTAAAAAGAGCAGCATCGGCATGCTTAGCACGTCGTTTGGTAGAAATCCACGTGCGCGTTCTGCAAAAAGCACCATTTGCATGCACATCTTGTGGTTTTGCAGAAAACTTCATCCGCGTCTACCAAAAGATGCATGTGCATGCTTAAAACGCGTTTTCGCACAAATGCGTGCGCGGGTGCTAAAAAGAGCAGCATCGGCATGCTTTGCACGTCGTTTGGTAGAAATCCACGAGCGCGTTCTGCAAAAAGCACCATTTGCATGCACATCTTGTGGTTTTGCAGAAAACTTCATCCGCGTCTACCAAAAGATGCATGTGCATGCTTAAAACGCGTTTTCGCACAAATGCGTGCACGGGTGCTAAAAATAGCAGCATCGGCATGCTTAGCACGTCGTTTGGTAGAAATCCACGTGCGCGTTCTGCAAAAAGCACCATTTGCATGCACATCTTGTGGTTTTGCAGAAAACTTCATCCGCGTCTACCAAAAGATGCATGTGCATGCTTAAAACGCGTTTTCGCACAAATGCGTGCGCGGGTGCTAAAAAGAGCAGCATCGGCATGCTTAGCACGTCGTTTGGTAGAAATCCACGAGCGCGTTCTGCAAAAAGCACCATTTGCATGCACATCTTGTGGTTTTGCAGAAAACTTCATCCGCGTCTACCAAAAGATGCATGTGCATGCTTAAAACGCGTTTTCGCACAAATGCGTGCGCGGGTGCTAAAAAGAGCAGCATCGGCATGCTTAGCACGTCGTTTGGTAGAAATCCACGTGCGCGTTCTGCCAAAAGCACCATTTGCATGCACATCTTGTGGTTTTGCAGAAAACTTCATCCGCGTCTACCAAAAGATGCATGTGCATGCTTAAAACGCGTTTTCGCACAAATCCGTGCGCGGGTGCTAAAAAGAGCAGCATCGGCATGCTTAGCACGTCGTTTGGTAGAAATCCACGAGCGCGTTCTGCAAAAAGCACCATTTGCATGCACATCTTGTGGTTTTGCAGAAAACTTCATCCGCGTCTACCAAAAGATGCATGTGCATGCTTAAAACGCGTTTTCGCACAAATGCGTGCGCGGGTGCTAAAAAGAGCAGCATCGGCATGCTTAGCACGTCGTTTGGTAGAAATCCACGTGCGCGTTCTGCCAAAAGCACCATTTGCATGCACATCTTGTGGTTTTGCAGAAAACTTCATCCGCGTCTACCAAAAGATGCATGTGCATGCTTAAAACGCGTTTTCGCACAAATGCGTGCGCGGGTGCTAAAAAGAGCAGCATCGGCATGCTTAGCACGTCGTTTGGTAGAAATCCACGAGCGCGTTCTGCAAAAAGCACCATTTGCATGCACATCCTGTGGTTTTGCAGAAAACTTCATCCGCGTCTACCAAAAGATGCATGTGCATGCTTAAAACGCGTTTTCGCACAAATCCGTGCGCGGGTGCTAAAAAGAGCAGCATCGGCATGCTTAGCACGTCGTTTGGTAGAAATCCACGTGCGCGTTCTGCAAAAAGCACCATTTGCATGCACGTCTTGTGGTTTTGCAGAAAACTTCATCCGCGTCTACCAAAAGATGCATGTGCATGCTTAAAACGCGTTTTCGCACAAATCCGTGCGCGGGTGCTAAAAAGAGCAGCATCGGCATGCTTAGCACGTCGTTTGGTAGAAATCCACGTGCGCGTTCTGCAAAAAGCACCATTTGCATGCACATCTTGTGGTTTTGCAGAAAACTTCATCCGCGTCTACCAAAAGATGCATGTGCATGCTTAAAACGCGTTTTCGCACAAATGCGTGCGCGGGTGCTAAAAAGAGCAGCATCGGCATGCTTTGCACGTCGTTTGGTAGAAATCCACGTGCGCGTTCTGCAAAAAGCACCATTTGCATGCACATCTTGTGGTTTTGCAGAAAACTTCATCCGCGTCTACCAAAAGATGCATGTGCATGCTTAAAACGCGTTTTCGCACAAATGCGTGCGCGGGTGCTAAAAAGAGCAGCATCGGCATGCTTAGCACGTCGTTTGGTAGAAATCCACGTGCGCGTTCTGCAAAAAGCACCATTTGCATGCACATCTTGTGGTTTTGCAGAAAACTTCATCCGCGTCTACCAAAAGATGCAT
>NW_027315418.1:0-29966 GCF_023375885.2 Dermacentor andersoni | reverse complement strand
AAGCATGCCGATGCTGCTCTTTTTAGCACCCGCGCACGCATTTGTGCGATAACGCGTTTTAAGCATGCACATGCATCTTTTGGTGACGCGGATGAAGTTTTCTGCAAAACCACAAGATGTGCATGCAAATGGTGCTTTTTTCAGAACGCGCACGTGGATTTCTACCAAACAACGTGCTAAGCATGCCGATGCTGCTCTTTTTAGCACCCGCGCACGCATTTGTGCGAAAACGCGTTTTAAGCATGCACATGCATCTTTTGGTAGACGCGGATGAAGTTTTCTGCAAAACCACAAGATGTGCATGCAAATGGTGCTTTTGCAGAACGCGCACGTGGATTTCTACCAAACGACGTGCTAAGCATGCCGATGCTGCTCTTTTTAGCACCCGCGCACGGATTTGTGCGAAAACGCGTTTTAAGCATGCACATGCATCTTTTGGTAGACGCGGATGAAGTTTTCTGCAAAACCACAAGATGTGCATGCAAATGGTGCTTTTGGCAGAACGCGCACGTGGATTTCTACCAAACGACGTGCTAAGCATGCCGATGCTGCTCTTTTTAGCACCCGCGCACGCATTTGTGCGAAAACGCGTTTTAAGCATGCACATGCATCTTTTGGTAGACGCGGATGAAGTTTTCTGCAAAACCACAACATGTGCATGCAAATGGTGCTTTTTGCAGAACGCGCACGTGGATTTCTACCAAACGACGTGCTAAGCATGCCGATGCTGCCCTTTTTAGCACCCGCGCACGGATTTGTGCGAAAACGCGTTTTAAGCATGCACATGCATCTTTTGGTAGACGCGGATGAAGTTTTCTGCAAAACCACAAGATGTGCATGCAAATGGTGCTTTTGGCAGAACGCGCACGTGGATTTCTACCAAACGACGTGCTAAGCATGCCGATGCTGCTCTTTTTAGCACCCGCGCACGCATTTGTGCGAAAACGCGTTTTAAGCATGCACATGCATCTTTTGGTATACGCGGATGAAGTTTTCTGCAAAACCACAATATGTGCATGCAAATGGTGCTTTTTGCAGAACGCGCTCGTGGATTTCTACCAAACGACGTGCTAAGCATGCCGATGCTGCTCTTTTTAGCACCCGCGCACGCATTTGTGCGAAAACGCGTTTTAAGCATGCACATGCATCTTTTGGTAGACGCGGATGAAGTTTTCTGCAAAACCACAAGATGTGCATGTAAATGGTGCTTTTTGCAGAACGCGCACGTGGATTTCTACCAAACGACGTGCTAAGCATGCCGATGCTGCTCTTTTTAGCACCCGCGCACGGATTTGTGCGAAAACGCGTTTTAAGCATGCACATGCATCTTTTGGTAGACGCGGATGAAGTTTTCTGCAAAACCACAAGATGTGCATGCAAATGGTGCTTTTGGCAGAACGCGCACGTGGATTTCTACCAAACGACGTGCTAAGCATGCCGATGCTGCTCTTTTTAGCACCCGCGCACGCATTTGTGCGAAAACGCGTTTTAAGCATGCACATGCATCTTTTGGTAGACGCGGATGAAGTTTTCTGCAAAACCACAAGATGTGCATGCAAATGGTGCTTTTTGCAGAACGCGCACGTGGATTTCTACCAAACGACGTGCTAAGTATGCCGATGCTGCTCTTTTTAGCACCCGCGCACGGATTTGTGCGAAAACGCGTTTTAAGCATGCACATGCATCTTTTGGTAGACGCGGATGAAGTTTTCTGCAAAACCACAAGATGTGCATGCAAATGGTGCTTTTTGCAGAACGCGCTCGTGGATTTCTACCCAACGACGTGCTAAGCATGCCGATGCTGTTCTTTTTAGCACCCGCGCACGCATTTGTGCGAAAACGCGTTTTAAGCATGCACATGCATCTTTTGGTAGACGCGGATGAAGTTTTCTGCAAAACCACAACATGTGCATGCAAATGGTGCTTTTTGCAGAACGCGCACGTGGATTTCTACCAAACGACGTGCTAAGCATGCCGATGCTGCTCTTTTTAGCACCCGCGCACGGATTTGTGCGAAAACGCGTTTTAAGCATGCCCATGCATCTTTTGGTAGACGCGGATGAAGTTTTCTGCAAAACCACAAGATGTGCATGCAAATGGTGCTTTTGGCAGAACGCGCACGTGGATTTCTACCAAACGACGTGCTAAGCATGCCGATGCTGCTCTTTTTAGCACCCGCGCACGCATTTGTGCGAAAACGCGTTTTAAGCATGCACATGCATCTTTTGGTAGACGCGGATGAAGTTTTCTGCAAAACCACAAGATGTGCATGCAAATGGTGCTTTTTGCAGAACGCGCTCGTGGATTTCTACCAAACGACGTGCTAAGCATGCCGATGCTGCTCTTTTTAGCACCCGCGCACGCATTTGTGCGAAAACGCGTTTTAAGCATGCACATGCATCTTTTGGTAGACGCGGATGAAGTTTTCTGCAAAACCACAAGATGTGCATGCAAATGGTGCTTTTTGCAGAACGCGCACGTGGATTTCTACCAAACAACGTGCTAAGCATGCCGATGCTGCTCTTTTTAGCACCCGCGCACGCATTTGTGCGAAAACGCGTTTTAAGCATGCACATGCATCTTTTGGTAGACGCGGATGAAGTTTTCTGCAAAACCACAAGATGTGCATGCAAATGGTGCTTTTGCAGAACGCGCACGTGGATTTCTACCAAACGACGTGCTAAGCATGCCGATGCTGCTCTTTTTAGCACCCGCGCACGGATTTGTGCGAAAACGCGTTTTAAGCATGCACATGCATCTTTTGGTAGACGCGGATGAAGTTTTCTGCAAAACCACAAGATGTGCATGCAAATGGTGCTTTTGGCAGAACGCGCACGTGGATTTCTACCAAACGACGTGCTAAGCATGCCGATGCTGCTCTTTTTAGTACCCGCGCACGCATTTGTGCGAAAACGCGTTTTAAGCATGCACATGCATCTTTTGGTAGACGCGGATGAAGTTTTCTGCAAAACCACAAGATGTGCATGCAAATGGTGCTTTTTGCAGAACGCGCTCGTGGATTTCTACCCAACGACGTGCTAAGCATGCCGATGCTGCTCTTTTTAGCACCCGCGCACGGATTTGTGCGAAAACGCGTTTTAAGCATGCACATGCATCTTTTGGTAGACGCGGATGAAGTTTTCTGCAAAACCACAAGATGTGCATGCAAATGGTGCTTTTGGCAGAACGCGCACGTGGATTTCTACCAAACGATGTGCTAAGCTTGCCGATGCTGCTCTTTTTAGCACCCGCGCACGGATTTGTGCGAAAACGCGTTTTAAGCATGCACATGCATCTTTTGGTAGACGCGGATGAAGTTTTCTGCAAAACCACAAGATGTGCATGCAAATGGTGCTTTTGGCAGAACGCGCACGTGGATTTCTACCAAACGACGTGCTAAGCATGCCGATGCTGCTCTTTTTAGCACACGCGCACGCATTTGTGCGAAAACGCGTTTTAAGCATGCACAAGCATCTTTTGGTAGACGCGGATGAAGTTTTCTGCAAAACCACAAGATGTGCATGCAAATGGTGCTTTTTGCAGAACGCGCACGTGGATTTCTACCAAACGACGTGCTAAGCATGCCGATGCTGCTCTTTTTAGCACCCGCGCACGCATTTGTGCGAAAACGCGTTTTAAGCATGCACATGCATCTTTTGGTATACGCGGATGAAGTTTTCTGCAAAACCACAATATGTGCATGCAAATGGTGCTTTTTGCAGAACGCGCTCGTGGATTTCTACCAAACGACGTGCTAAGCATGCCGATGCTGCTCTTTTTAGCACCCGCGCACGCATTTGTGCGAAAACGCGTTTTAAGCATGCACATGCATCTTTTGGTAGACGCGGATGAAGTTTTCTGCAAAACCACAAGATGTGCATGTAAATGGTGCTTTTTGCAGAACGCGCACGTGGATTTCTACCAAACGACGTGCTAAGCATGCCGATGCTGCTCTTTTTAGCACCCGCGCACGGATTTGTGCGAAAACGCGTTTTAAGCATGCACATGCATCTTTTGGTAGACGCGGATGAAGTTTTCTGCAAAACCACAAGATGTGCATGCAAATGGTGCTTTTGGCAGAACGCGCACGTGGATTTCTACCAAACGACGTGCTAAGCATGCCGATGCTGCTCTTTTTAGCACCCGCGCACGCATTTGTGCGAAAACGCGTTTTAAGCATGCACATGCATCTTTTGGTAGACGCGGATGAAGTTTTCTGCAAAACCACAAGATGTGCATGCAAATGGTGCTTTTTGCAGAACGCGCACGTGGATTTCTACCAAACGACGTGCTAAGTATGCCGATGCTGCTCTTTTTAGCACCCGCGCACGGATTTGTGCGAAAACGCGTTTTAAGCATGCACATGCATCTTTTGGTAGACGCGGATGAAGTTTTCTGCAAAACCACAAGATGTGCATGCAAATGGTGCTTTTTGCAGAACGCGCTCGTGGATTTCTACCCAACGACGTGCTAAGCATGCCGATGCTGTTCTTTTTAGCACCCGCGCACGCATTTGTGCGAAAACGCGTTTTAAGCATGCACATGCATCTTTTGGTAGACGCGGATGAAGTTTTCTGCAAAACCACAACATGTGCATGCAAATGGTGCTTTTTGCAGAACGCGCACGTGGATTTCTACCAAACGACGTGCTAAGCATGCCGATGCTGCTCTTTTTAGCACCCGCGCACGGATTTGTGCGAAAACGCGTTTTAAGCATGCCCATGCATCTTTTGGTAGACGCGGATGAAGTTTTCTGCAAAACCACAAGATGTGCATGCAAATGGTGCTTTTGGCAGAACGCGCACGTGGATTTCTACCAAACGACGTGCTAAGCATGCCGATGCTGCTCTTTTTAGCACCCGCGCACGCATTTGTGCGAAAACGCGTTTTAAGCATGCACATGCATCTTTTGGTAGACGCGGATGAAGTTTTCTGCAAAACCACAAGATGTGCATGCAAATGGTGCTTTTTGCAGAACGCGCTCGTGGATTTCTACCAAACGACGTGCTAAGCATGCCGATGCTGCTCTTTTTAGCACCCGCGCACGCATTTGTGCGAAAACGCGTTTTAAGCATGCACATGCATCTTTTGGTAGACGCGGATGAAGTTTTCTGCAAAACCACAAGATGTGCATGCAAATGGTGCTTTTGGCAGAACGCGCACGTGGATTTCTACCAAACGACGTGCTAAGCATGCCGATGCTGCTCTTTTTAGCACCCGCGCACGCATTTGTGCGAAAACGCGTTTTAAGCATGCACATGCATCTTTTGGTAGACGCGGATGAAGTTTTCTGCAAAACCACAAGATGTGCATGCAAATGGTGCTTTTGGCAGAACGCGCACGTGGATTTCTACCAAACGACGTGCTAAGCATGCCGATGCTGCTCTTTTTAGCACCCGCGCACGCATTTGTGCGAAAACGCGTTTTAAGTATGCACATGCATCTTTTGGTAGACGCGGATGAAGTTTTCTGCAAAACCACAAGATGTGCATGCAAATGGTGCTTTTTGCAGAACGCGCACGTGGATTTCTACCAAACGACGTGCTAAGCATGCCGATGCTGCTCTTTTTAGCACCCGCGCACGCATTTGTGCGAAAACGCGTTTTAAGCATGCACATGCATCTTTTGGTAGACGCGGATGAAGTTTTCTGCAAAACCACAAGATGTGCATGCAAATGGTGCTTTTTGCAGAACGCGCACGTGGATTTCTACCAAACAACGTGCTAAGCATGCCGATGTTGCTCTTTTTAGCACCCGCGCACGCATTTGTGCGAAAACGCGTTTTAAGCATGCACATGCATCTTTTGGTAGACGCGGATGAAGTTTTCTGCAAAACCACAAGATGTGCATGCAAATGGTGCTTTTTGCAGAACGCGCTCGTGGATTTCTACCCAACGATGTGCTAAGCTTGCCGATGCTGCTCTTTTTAGCACCCGCGCACGGATTTGTGCGAAAACGCGTTTTAAGCATGCACATGCATCTTGTGGTAGACGCGGATGAAGTTTTCTGCAAAACCACAAGATGTGCATGCAAATGGTGCTTTTGGCAGAACGCGCACGTGGATTTCTACCAAACGACGTGCTAAGCACGCCGATGCTGCTCTTTTTAGCACACGCGCACGCATTTGTGCGAAAACGCGTTTTAAGCATGCACATGCATCTTTTGGTAGACGCGGATGAAGTTTTCTGCAAAACCACAAGATGTGCATGCAAATGGTGCTTTTTGCAGAACGCGCTCGTGGATTTCTACCCAACGACGTGCTAAGCATGCCGATGCTGTTCTTTTTAGCACCCGCGCACGCATTTGTGCGAAAACGCGTTTTAAGCATGCACATGCATCTTTTGGTAGACGCGGATGAAGTTTTCTGCAAAACCACAACATGTGCATGCAAATGGTGCTTTTTGCAGAACGCGCACGTGGATTTCTACCAAACGACGTGCTAAGCATGCCGATGCTGCTCTTTTTAGCACCCGCGCACGGATTTGTGCGAAAACGCGTTTTAAGCATGCCCATGCATCTTTTGGTAGACGCGGATGAAGTTTTCTGCAAAACCACAAGATGTGCATGCAAATGGTGCTTTTGGCAGAACGCGCACGTGGATTTCTACCAAACGACGTGCTAAGCATGCCGATGCTGCTCTTTTTAGCACCCGCGCACGCATTTGTGCGAAAACGCGTTTTAAGCATGCACATGCATCTTTTGGTAGACGCGGATGAAGTTTTCTGCAAAACCACAAGATGTGCATGCAAATGGTGCTTTTTGCAGAACGCGCTCGTGGATTTCTACCAAACGACGTGCTAAGCATGCCGATGCTGCTCTTTTTAGCACCCGCGCACGCATTTGTGCGAAAACGCGTTTTAAGCATGCACATGCATCTTTTGGTAGACGCGGATGAAGTTTTCTGCAAAACCACAAGATGTGCATGCAAATGGTGCTTTTGGCAGAACGCGCACGTGGATTTCTACCAAACGACGTGCTAAGCATGCCGATGCTGCTCTTTTTAGCACCCGCGCACGCATTTGTGCGAAAACGCGTTTTAAGCATGCACATGCATCTTTTGGTAGACGCGGATGAAGTTTTCTGCAAAACCACAAGATGTGCATGCAAATGGTGCTTTTGGCAGAACGCGCACGTGGATTTCTACCAAACGACGTGCTAAGCATGCCGATGCTGCTCTTTTTAGCACCCGCGCACGCATTTGTGCGAAAACGCGTTTTAAGTATGCACATGCATCTTTTGGTAGACGCGGATGAAGTTTTCTGCAAAACCACAAGATGTGCATGCAAATGGTGCTTTTTGCAGAACGCGCACGTGGATTTCTACCAAACGACGTGCTAAGCATGCCGATGCTGCTCTTTTTAGCACCCGCGCACGCATTTGTGCGAAAACGCGTTTTAAGCATGCACATGCATCTTTTGGTAGACGCGGATGAAGTTTTCTGCAAAACCACAAGATGTGCATGCAAATGGTGCTTTTTGCAGAACGCGCACGTGGATTTCTACCAAACAACGTGCTAAGCATGCCGATGTTGCTCTTTTTAGCACCCGCGCACGCATTTGTGCGAAAACGCGTTTTAAGCATGCACATGCATCTTTTGGTAGACGCGGATGAAGTTTTCTGCAAAACCACAAGATGTGCATGCAAATGGTGCTTTTTGCAGAACGCGCTCGTGGATTTCTACCCAACGATGTGCTAAGCTTGCCGATGCTGCTCTTTTTAGCACCCGCGCACGGATTTGTGCGAAAACGCGTTTTAAGCATGCACATGCATCTTTTGGTAGACGCGGATGAAGTTTTCTGCAAAACCACAAGATGTGCATGCAAATGGTGCTTTTGGCAGAACGCGCACGTGGATTTCTACCAAACGACGTGCTAAGCACGCCGATGCTGCTCTTTTTAGCACACGCGCACGCATTTGTGCGAAAACGCGTTTTAAGCATGCACATGCATCTTTTGGTAGACGCGGATGAAGTTTTCTGCAAAACCACAAGATGTGCATGCAAATGGTGCTTTTTGCAGAACGCGCACGTGGATTTCTACCAAACGACGTGCTAAGCATGCCGATGCTGCTCTTTTTAGCACCCGCGCACGCATTTGTGCGAAAACGCGTTTTAAGCATGCACATGCATCTTTTGGTAGACGCGGATGAAGTTTTCTGCAAAACCACAAGATGTGCATGCAAATGGTGCTTTTTGCAGAACGCGCTCGTGGATTTCTACCAAACGACGTGCTAAGCATGCCGATGCTGCTCTTTTTAGCACCCGCGCACGCATTTGTGCGAAAACGCGTTTTAAGCATGCACATGCATCTTTTGGTAGACGCGGATGAAGTTTTCTGCAAAACCACAAGATGTGCATGCAAATGGTGCTTTTTGCAGAACGCGCACGTGGATTTCTACCAAACGACGTGCTAAGCATGCCGATGCTGCTCTTTTTAGCACCCGCGCACGGATTTGTGCGAAAACGCGTTTTAAGCATGCACATGCATCTTTTGGTAGACGCGGATGAAGTTTTCTGCAAAACCACAAGATGTGCATGCAAATGGTGCTTTTGGCAGAACGCGCACGTGGATTTCTACCAAACGATGTGCTAAGCATGCCGATGCTGCTCTTTTTAGCACACGCGCACGCATTTGTGCGAAAACGCGTTTTAAGCATGCCCATGCATCTTTTGGTAGACGCGGATGAAGTTTTCTGCAAAACCACAAGATGTGCATGCAAATGGTGCTTTTTCCAGAACGCGCACGTGGATTTCTACCAAACGACGTGCTAAGCATGCCGATGCTGCTCTTTTTAGCACCCGCGCACGCATTTGTGCGAAAACGCGTTTTAAGCATGCACATGCATCTTTTGGTAGACGCGGATGAAGTTTTCTGCAAAACCACAAGATGTGCATGCAAATGGTGCTTTTTGCAGAACGCGCTCGTGGACTTCTACCAAACGACGTGCTAAGCATGCCGATGCTGCTCTTTTTAGCACCCGCGCACGCATTTGTGCGAAAACGCGTTTTAAGCATGCACAGGCATCTTTTGGTAGACGCGGATGAAGTTTTCTGCAAAACCACAAGATGTGCATGTAAATGATGCTTTTTGCAGAACGCGCACGTGGATTTCTACCAAACGACGTGCTAAGCATGCCGATGCTGCTCTTTTTAGCACCCGCGCACGCATTTGTGCGAAAACGCGTTTTAAGCATGCACATGCATCTTTTGGTAGGCGCGGATGAAGTTTTCTGCAAAACCACAAGATGTGCATGCAAATGGTGGTTTTGGCAGAACGCGCACGTGGATTTCTACCAAACGACGTGCTAAGCATGCCGATGCTGCTCTTTTTAGCACCCGCGCACGCATTTGTGCGATAACGCGTTTTAAGCATGCACATGCATCTTTTGGTGACGCGGATGAAGTTTTCTGCAAAACCACAAGATGTGCATGCAAATGGTGCTTTTTGCAGAACGCGCACGTGGATTTCTACCAAACAACGTGCTAAGCATGCCGATGCTGCTCTTTTTAGCACCCGCGCACGCATTTGTGCGAAAACGCGTTTTAAGCATGCACATGCATCTTTTGGTAGACGCGGATGAAGTTTTCTGCAAAACCACAAGATGTGCATGCAAATGGTGCTTTTTGCAGAACGCGCACGTGGATTTCTACCAAACGACGTGCTAAGCATGCCGATGCTGCTCTTTTTAGCACCCGCGCACGGATTTGTGCGAAAACGCGTTTTAAGCATGCACATGCATCTTTTGGTAGACGCGGATGAAGTTTTCTGCAAAACCACAAGATGTGCATGCAAATGGTGCTTTTGGCAGAACGCGCACGTGGATTTCTACCAAACGACGTGCTAAGCATGCCGATGCTGCTCTTTTTAGCACCCGCGCACGCATTTGTGCGAAAACGCGTTTTAAGCATGCACATGCATCTTTTGGTAGACGCGGATGAAGTTTTCTGCAAAACCACAAGATGTGCATGCAAATGGTGCTTTTGGCAGAACGCGCACGTGGATTTCTACCAAACGACGTGCTAAGCATGCCGATGCTGCTCTTTTTAGCACCCGCGCACGCATTTGTGCGAAAACGCGTTTTAAGCATGCACATGCATCTTTTGGTAGACGCGGATGAAGTTTTCTGCAAAACCACAAGATGTGCATGCAAATGGTGCTTTTCGCAGAACGCGCACGTGGATTTCTACCAAACGACGTGCTAAGCATGCCGATGCTGCTCTTTTTAGCACCCGCGCACGCATTTGTGCGAAAACGCGTTTTAAGCATGCACATGCATCTTTTGGTAGACGCGGATGAAGTTTTCTGCAAAACCACAAGATCTGCATGCAAATGGTGCTTTTTGCAGAACGCGCACGTGGATTTCTACCAAACCACGTGCTAAGCATGCCGATACTGCTCTTTTTAGCACCCGCGCACGCATTTGTGCGAAAACGCGTTTTAAGCATGCACATGCATCTTTTGGTAGACGCGGATGAAGTTTTCTGCAAAACCACAAGATGTGCATGCAAATGGTGCTTTTTGCAGAACGCGCACGTGGATTTCTACCAAACGACGTGCTAAGCATGCCGATGCTGCTCTTTTTAGCTCCCGCGCACGGATTTGTGCGAAAACGCGTTTTAAGCATGCACATGCATCTTTTGGTAGACGCGGATGAAGTTCTCTGCAAAACCACAAGATGTGCATGCAAATGGTGCTTTTGGCAGAACGCGCACGTGGATTTCTACCAAACGACGTGCTAAGCATGCCGATGCTGCTCTTTTTAGCACCCGCGCACGGATTTGTGCGAAAACGCGTTTTAAGCATGCACATGCATCTTTTGGTAGACGCGGATGAAGTTTTCTGCAAAACCACAAGATGTGCATGCAAATGGTGCTTTTGGCAGAACGCGCACGTGGATTTCTACCAAACGACGTGCTAAGCATGCCGATGCTGCTCTTTTTAGCACCCGCGCACGCATTTGTGCGAAAACGCGTTTTAAGCATGCACATGCATCTTTTGGTAGACGCGGATGAAGTTTTCTGCAAAACCACAAGATGTGCATGCAAATGGTGCTTTTGGCAGAACGCGCACGTGGATTTCTACCAAACGACGTGCTAAGCATGCCGATGCTGCTCTTTTTAGCACCCGCGCACGCATTTGTGCGAAAACGCGTTTTAAGCATGCACATGCATCTTTTGGTAGACGCGGATGAAGTTTTCTGCAAAACCACAAGATGTGCATGCAAATGGTGCTTTTGGCAGAACGCGCACGTGGATTTCTACCAAACGACGTGCTAAGCATGCCGATGCTGCTCTTTTTAGCACCCGCGCACGCATTTGTGCGAAAACGCGTTTTAAGCATGCACATGCATCTTTTGGTAGACGCGGATGAAGTTTTCTGCAAAACCACAAGATGTGCATGCAAATGGTGCTTTTGGCAGAACGCGCACGTGGATTTCTACCAAACGACGTGCTAAGCATGCCGATGCTGCTCTTTTTAGCACCCGCGCACGCATTTGTGCGAAAACGCGTTTTAAGCATGCACATGCATCTTTTGGTAGACGCGGATGAAGTTTTCTGCAAAACCACAAGATGTGCATGCAAATGGTGCTTTTGGCAGAACGCGCATGTGGATTTCTACCAAACGACGTGCTAAGCATGCCGATGCTGCTCTTTTTAGCACCCGCGCACGCATTTGTGCGAAAACGCGTTTTAAGCATGCACATGCATCTTTTGGTAGACGCGGATAAAGTTTTCTGCAAAACCACAAGATGTGCATGCAAATGGTGCTTTTTGCAGAACGCGCTCGTGCATTTCTACCAAACGACGTGCTAAGCATGCCGATGCTGCTCTTTTTAGCACCCGCGCACGCATTTGTGCGAAAACGCGTTTTAAGCATGCACATGCATCTTTTGGTAGACGCGGATGAAGTTTTCTGCAAAACCACAAGATGTGCATGCAAATGGTGCTTTTTGCAGAACGCGCACGTGGATTTCTACCAAACGACGTGCTAAGCATGCCGATGCTGCTCTTTTTAGCACCCGCGCACGGATTTGTGCGAAAACGCGTTTTAAGCATGCACATGCATCTTTTGGTAGACGCGGATGAAGTTTTCTGCAAAACCACAAGATGTGCATGCAAATGGTGCTTTTGGCAGAACGCGCACGTGGATTTCTACCAAACGATGTGCTAAGCTTGCCGATGCTGCTCTTTTTAGCACCCGCGCACGGATTTGTGCGAAAACGCGTTTTAAGCATGCACATGCATCTTTTGGTAGACGCGGATGAAGTTTTCTGCAAAACCACAAGATGTGCATGCAAATGGTGCTTTTGGCAGAACGCGCACGTGGATTTCTACCAAACGACGTGCTAAGCATGCCGATGCTGCTCTTTTTAGCACCCGCGCACGCATTTGTGCGAAAACGCGTTTTAAGCATGCACATGCATCTTTTGGTAGACGCGGATGAAGTTTTCTGCAAAACCACAAGATGTGCATGTAAATGGTGCTTTTTGCAGAACGCGCACGTGGATTTCTACCAAACGACGTGCTAAGCATGCCGATGCTGCTCTTTTTAGCACCCGCGCACGGATTTGTGCGAAAACGCGTTTTAAGCATGCACATGCATCTTTTGGTAGACGCGGATGAAGTTTTCTGCAAAACCACAAGATGTGCATGCAAATGGTGCTTTTGGCAGAACGCGCACGTGGATTTCTACCAAACGACGTGCTAAGCATGCCGATGCTGCTCTTTTTAGCACCCGCGCACGCATTTGTGCGAAAACGCGTTTTAAGCATGCACATGCATCTTTTGGTAGACGCGGATGAAGTTTTCTGCAAAACCACAAGATGTGCATGCAAATGGTGCTTTTTGCAGAACGCGCACGTGGATTTCTACCAAACGACGTGCTAAGTATGCCGATGCTGCTCTTTTTAGCACCCGCGCACGGATTTGTGCGAAAACGCGTTTTAAGCATGCACATGCATCTTTTGGTAGACGCGGATGAAGTTTTCTGCAAAACCACAAGATGTGCATGCAAATGGTGCTTTTTGCAGAACGCGCTCGTGGATTTCTACCCAACGACGTGCTAAGCATGCCGATGCTGTTCTTTTTAGCACCCGCGCACGCATTTGTGCGAAAACGCGTTTTAAGCATGCACATGCATCTTTTGGTAGACGCGGATGAAGTTTTCTGCAAAACCACAACATGTGCATGCAAATGGTGCTTTTTGCAGAACGCGCACGTGGATTTCTACCAAACGACGTGCTAAGCATGCCGATGCTGCTCTTTTTAGCACCCGCGCACGGATTTGTGCGAAAACGCGTTTTAAGCATGCCCATGCATCTTTTGGTAGACGCGGATGAAGTTTTCTGCAAAACCACAAGATGTGCATGCAAATGGTGCTTTTGGCAGAACGCGCACGTGGATTTCTACCAAACGACGTGCTAAGCATGCCGATGCTGCTCTTTTTAGCACCCGCGCACGCATTTGTGCGAAAACGCGTTTTAAGCATGCACATGCATCTTTTGGTAGACGCGGATGAAGTTTTCTGCAAAACCACAAGATGTGCATGCAAATGGTGCTTTTTGCAGAACGCGCTCGTGGATTTCTACCAAACGACGTGCTAAGCATGCCGATGCTGCTCTTTTTAGCACCCGCGCACGCATTTGTGCGAAAACGCGTTTTAAGCATGCACATGCATCTTTTGGTAGACGCGGATGAAGTTTTCTGCAAAACCACAAGATGTGCATGCAAATGGTGCTTTTTGCAGAACGCGCACGTGGATTTCTACCAAACGACGTGCTAAGCATGCCGATGCTGCTCTTTTTAGCACCCGCGCACGGATTTGTGCGAAAACGCGTTTTAAGCATGCACATGCATCTTTTGGTAGACGCGGATGAAGTTTTCTGCAAAACCACAAGATGTGCATGCAAATGGTGCTTTTGGCAGAACGCACACGTGGATTTCTACCAAACGACGTGCTAAGCATGCCGATGCTGCTCTTTTTAGCACCCGCGCACGGATTTGTGCGAAAACGCGTTTGAAGCATGCACATGCATCTTTTGGTAGACGCGGATGAAGTTTTCTGCAAAACCACAAGATGTGCATGCAAATGGTGCTTTTGGCAGAACGCGCACGTGGATTTCTACCAAACGACGTGCTAAGCATGCCGATGCTGCTCTTTTTAGCACCCGCGCACGCATTTGTGCGAAAACGCGTTTTAAGCATGCACATGCATCTTTTGGTAGACGCGGATGAAGTTTTCTGCAAAACCACAAGATGTGCATGCAAATGGTGCTTTTTGCAGAACGCGCTCGTGGATTTCTACCAAACGACGTGCTAAGCATGCCGATGCTGCTCTTTTTAGCACCCGCGCACGCATTTGTGCGAAAACGCGTTTTAAGCATGCACATGCATCTTTTGGTAGACGCGGATGAAGTTTTCTGCAAAACCACAAGATGTGCATGCAAATGGTGCTTTTTGCAGAACGCGCACGTGGATTTCTACCAAACGACGTGCTAAGCATGCCGATGCTGCTCTTTTTAGCACCCGCGCACGGATTTGTGCGAAAACGCGTTTTAAGCATGCACATGCATCTTTTGGTAGACGCGGATGAAGTTTTCTGCAAAACCACAAGATGTGCATGCAAATGGTGCTTTTGGCAGAACGCGCACGTGGATTTCTACCAAACGACGTGCTAAGCATGCCGATGCTGCTCTTTTTAGCACCCGCGCACGCATTTGTGCGAAAACGCGTTTTAAGCATGCACATGCATCTTTTGGTAGACGCGGATGAAGTTTTCTGCAAAACCACAAGATGTGCATGCAAATGGTGCTTTTGGCAGAACGCGCACGTGGATTTCTACCAAACGACGTGCTAAGCATGCCGATGCTGCTCTTTTTAGCACCCGCGCACGCATTTGTGCGAAAACGCGTTTTAAGCATGCACATGCATCTTTTGGTAGACGCGGATGAAGTTTTCTGCAAAACCACAAGATGTGCATGCAAATGGTGCTTTTCGCAGAACGCGCACGTGGATTTCTACCAAACGACGTGCTAAGCATGCCGATGCTGCTCTTTTTAGCACCCGCGCACGCATTTGTGCGAAAACGCGTTTTAAGCATGCACATGCATCTTTTGGTAGACGCGGATGAAGTTTTCTGCAAAACCACAAGATCTGCATGCAAATGGTGCTTTTTGCAGAACGCGCACGTGGATTTCTACCAAACCACGTGCTAAGCATGCCGATGCTGCTCTTTTTAGCACCCGCGCACGCATTTGTGCGAAAACGCGTTTTAAGCATGCACATGCATCTTTTGGTAGACGCGGATGAAGTTTTCTGCAAAACCACAAGATGTGCATGCAAATGGTGCTTTTTGCAGAACGCGCACGTGGATTTCTACCAAACGACGTGCTAAGCATGCCGATGCTGCTCTTTTTAGCACCCGCGCACGGATTTGTGCGAAAACGCGTTTTAAGCATGCACATGCATCTTTTGGTAGACGCGGATGAAGTTCTCTGCAAAACCACAAGATGTGCATGCAAATGGTGCTTTTGGCAGAACGCGCACGTGGATTTCTACCAAACGACGTGCTAAGCATGCCGATGCTGCTCTTTTTAGCACCCGCGCACGCATTTGTGCGAAAACGCGTTTTAAGCATGCACATGCATCTTTTGGTAGACGCGGATGAAGTTTTCTGCAAAACCACAAGATGTGCATGCAAATGGTGCTTTTTGCAGAACGCGCACGTGGATTTCTACCAAACGACGTGCTAAGCATGCCGATGCTGCTCTTTTTAGCACCCGCGCACGCATTTGTGCGAAAACGCGTTTTAAGCATGCACATGCATCTTTTGGTAGACGCGGATGAAGTTTTCTGCAAAACCACAAGATGTGCATGCAAATGGTGCTTTTGGCAGAACGCGCACGTGGATTTCTACCAAACGACGTGCTAAGCATGCCGATGCTGCTCTTTTTAGCACCCGCGCACGCATTTGTGCGAAAACGCGTTTTAAGCATGCACATGCATCTTTTGGTAGACGCGGATGAAGTTTTCTGCAAAACCACAAGATGTGCATGCAAATGGTGCTTTTGGCAGAACGCGCATGTGGATTTCTACCAAACGACGTGCTAAGCATGCCGATGCTGCTCTTTTTAGCACCCGCGCACGCATTTGTGCGAAAACGCGTTTTAAGCATCCACATGCATCTTTTGGTAGACGCGGATAAAGTTTTCTGCAAAACCACAAGATGTGCATGCAAATGGTGCTTTTTGCAGAACGCGCTCGTGCATTTCTACCAAACGACGTGCTAAGCATGCCGATGCTGCTCTTTTTAGCACCCGCGCACGCATTTGTGCGAAAACGCGTTTTAAGCATGCACATGCATCTTTTGGTAGACGCGGATGAAGTTTTCTGCAAAACCACAAGATGTGCATGCAAATGGTGCTTTTTGCAGAACGCGCACGTGGATTTCTACCAAACGACGTGCTAAGCATGCCGATGCTGCTCTTTTTAGCACCCGCGCACGGATTTGTGCGAAAACGCGTTTTAAGCATGCACATGCATCTTTTGGTAGACGCGGATGAAGTTTTCTGCAAAACCACAAGATGTGCATGCAAATGGTGCTTTTGGCAGAACGCGCACGTGGATTTCTACCAAACGATGTGCTAAGCTTGCCGATGCTGCTCTTTTTAGCACCCGCGCACGGATTTGTGCGAAAACGCGTTTTAAGCATGCACATGCATCTTTTGGTAGACGCGGATGAAGTTTTCTGCAAAACCACAAGATGTGCATGCAAATGGTGCTTTTGGCAGAACGCGCACGTGGATTTCTACCAAACGACGTGCTAAGCATGCCGATGCTGCTCTTTTTAGCACACGCGCACGCATTTGTGCGAAAACGCGTTTTAAGCATGCACAAGCATCTTTTGGTAGACGCGGATGAAGTTTTCTGCAAAACCACAAGATGTGCATGCAAATGGTGCTTTTTGCAGAACGCGCACGTGGATTTCTACCAAACGACGTGCTAAGCATGCCGATGCTGCTCTTTTTAGCACCCGCGCACGCATTTGTGCGAAAACGCGTTTTAAGCATGCACATGCATCTTTTGGTATACGCGGATGAAGTTTTCTGCAAAACCACAATATGTGCATGCAAATGGTGCTTTTTGCAGAACGCGCTCGTGGATTTCTACCAAACGACGTGCTAAGCATGCCGATGCTGCTCTTTTTAGCACCCGCGCACGCATTTGTGCGAAAACGCGTTTTAAGCATGCACATGCATCTTTTGGTAGACGCGGATGAAGTTTTCTGCAAAACCACAAGATGTGCATGTAAATGGTGCTTTTTGCAGAACGCGCACGTGGATTTCTACCAAACGACGTGCTAAGCATGCCGATGCTGCTCTTTTTAGCACCCGCGCACGGATTTGTGCGAAAACGCGTTTTAAGCATGCACATGCATCTTTTGGTAGACGCGGATGAAGTTTTCTGCAAAACCACAAGATGTGCATGCAAATGGTGCTTTTGGCAGAACGCGCACGTGGATTTCTACCAAACGACGTGCTAAGCATGCCGATGCTGCTCTTTTTAGCACCCGCGCACGCATTTGTGCGAAAACGCGTTTTAAGCATGCACATGCATCTTTTGGTAGACGCGGATGAAGTTTTCTGCAAAACCACAAGATGTGCATGCAAATGGTGCTTTTTGCAGAACGCGCACGTGGATTTCTACCAAACGACGTGCTAAGTATGCCGATGCTGCTCTTTTTAGCACCCGCGCACGGATTTGTGCGAAAACGCGTTTTAAGCATGCACATGCATCTTTTGGTAGACGCGGATGAAGTTTTCTGCAAAACCACAAGATGTGCATGCAAATGGTGCTTTTTGCAGAACGCGCTCGTGGATTTCTACCCAACGACGTGCTAAGCATGCCGATGCTGTTCTTTTTAGCACCCGCGCACGCATTTGTGCGAAAACGCGTTTTAAGCATGCACATGCATCTTTTGGTAGACGCGGATGAAGTTTTCTGCAAAACCACAACATGTGCATGCAAATGGTGCTTTTTGCAGAACGCGCACGTGGATTTCTACCAAACGACGTGCTAAGCATGCCGATGCTGCTCTTTTTAGCACCCGCGCACGGATTTGTGCGAAAACGCGTTTTAAGCATGCCCATGCATCTTTTGGTAGACGCGGATGAAGTTTTCTGCAAAACCACAAGATGTGCATGCAAATGGTGCTTTTGGCAGAACGCGCATGTGGATTTCTACCAAACGACGTGCTAAGCATGCCGATGCTGCTCTTTTTAGCACCCGCGCACGCATTTGTGCGAAAACGCGTTTTAAGCATGCACATGCATCTTTTGGTAGACGCGGATGAAGTTTTCTGCAAAACCACAAGATGTGCATGCAAATGGTGCTTTTTGCAGAACGCGCTCGTGGATTTCTACCAAACGACGTGCTAAGCATGCCGATGCTGCTCTTTTTAGCACCCGCGCACGCATTTGTGCGAAAACGCGTTTTAAGCATGCACATGCATCTTTTGGTAGACGCGGATGAAGTTTTCTGCAAAACCACAAGATGTGCATGCAAATGGTGCTTTTTGCAGAACGCGCTCGTGGATTTCTACCCAACGATGTGCTAAGCTTGCCGATGCTGCTCTTTTTAGCACCCGCGCACGGATTTGTGCGAAAACGCGTTTTAAGCATGCACATGCATCTTTTGGTAGACGCGGATGAAGTTTTCTGCAAAACCACAAGATGTGCATGCAAATGGTGCTTTTGGCAGAACGCGCACGTGGATTTCTACCAAACGACGTGCTAAGCACGCCGATGCTGCTCTTTTTAGCACACGCGCACGCATTTGTGCGAAAACGCGTTTTAAGCATGCACATGCATCTTTTGGTAGACGCGGATGAAGTTTTCTGCAAAACCACAAGATGTGCATGCAAATGGTGCTTTTTGCAGAATGCGCACGTGGATTTCTACCAAACGACGTGCTAAGCATGCCGATGCTGCTCTTTTTAGCACCCGCGCACGCATTTGTGCGAAAACGCGTTTTAAGCATGCACATGCATCTTTTGGTAGACGCGGATGAAGTTTTCTGCAAAACCACAAGATGTGCATGCAAATGGTGCTTTTTGCAGAACGCGCTCGTGGATTTCTACCAAACGACGTGCTAAGCATGCCGATGCTGCTCTTTTTAGCACCCGCGCACGCATTTGTGCGAAAACGCGTTTTAAGCATGCACATGCATCTTTTGGTAGACGCGGATGAAGTTTTCTGCAAAACCACAAGATGTGCATGCAAATGGTGCTTTTTGCAGAACGCGCACGTGGATTTCTACCAAACGACGTGCTAAGCATGCCGATGCTGCTCTTTTTAGCACCCGCGCACGGATTTGTGCGAAAACGCGTTTTAAGCATGCACATGCATCTTTTGGTAGACGCGGATGAAGTTTTCTGCAAAACCACAAGATGTGCATGCAAATGGTGCTTTTGGCAGAACGCGCACGTGGATTTCTACCAAACGATGTGCTAAGCTTGCCGATGCTGCTCTTTTTAGCACCCGCGCACGGATTTGTGCAAAAACGCGTTTTAAGCATGCACATGCATCTTTTGGTAGACGCGGATGAAGTTTTCTGCAAAACCACAAGATGTGCATGCAAATGGTGCTTTTGGCAGAACGCGCACGTGGATTTCTACCAAACGACGTGCTAAGCATGCCGATGCTGCTCTTTTTAGCACACGCGCACGCATTTGTGCGAAAACGCGTTTTAAGCATGCCCATGCATCTTTTGGTAGACGCGGATGAAGTTTTCTGCAAAACCACAAGATGTGCATGCAAATGGTGCTTTTTCCAGAACGCGCACGTGGATTTCTACCAAACGACGTGCTAAGCATGCCGATGCTGCTCTTTTTAGCACCCGCGCACGCATTTGTGCGAAAACGCGTTTTAAGCATGCACATGCATCTTTTGGTAGACGCGGATGAAGTTTGCTGCAAAACCACAAGATGTGCATGCAAATGGTGCTTTTTGCAGAACGCGCTCGTGGATTTCTACCAAACGACGTGCTAAGCATGCCGATGCTGCTCTTTTTAGCACCCGCGCACGCATTTGTGCGAAAACGCGTTTTAAGCATGCACATGCATCTTTTGGTAGACGCGGATGAAGTTTTCTGCAAAACCACAAGATGTGCATGCAAATGGTGGTTTTGGCAGAACGCGCACGTGGATTTCTACCAAACGACGTGCTAAGCATGCCGATGCTGCTCTTTTTAGCACCCGCGCACGCATTTGTGCGATAACGCGTTTTAAGCATGCACATGCATCTTTTGGTGACGCGGATGAAGTTTTCTGCAAAACCACAAGATGTGCATGCAAATGGTGCTTTTTTCAGAACGCGCACGTGGATTTCTACCAAACAACGTGCTAAGCATGCCGATGCTGCTCTTTTTAGCACCCGCGCACGCATTTGTGCGAAAACGCGTTTTAAGCATGCACATGCATCTTTTGGTAGACGCGGATGAAGTTTTCTGCAAAACCACAAGATGTGCATGCAAATGGTGCTTTTGCAGAACGCGCACGTGGATTTCTACCAAACGACGTGCTAAGCATGCCGATGCTGCTCTTTTTAGCACCCGCGCACGGATTTGTGCGAAAACGCGTTTTAAGCATGCACATGCATCTTTTGGTAGACGCGGATGAAGTTTTCTGCAAAACCACAAGATGTGCATGCAAATGGTGCTTTTGGCAGAACGCGCACGTGGATTTCTACCAAACGACGTGCTAAGCATGCCGATGCTGCTCTTTTTAGTACCCACGCACGCATTTGTGCGAAAACGCGTTTTAAGCATGCACATGCATCTTTTGGTAGACGCGGATGAAGTTTTCTGCAAAACCACAAGATGTGCATGCAAATGGTGCTTTTTGCAGAACGCGCTCGTGGATTTCTACCCAACGACGTGCTAAGCATGCCGATGCTGCTCTTTTTAGCACCCGCGCACGGATTTGTGCGAAAACGCGTTTTAAGCATGCACATGCATCTTTTGGTAGACGCGGATGAAGTTTTCTGCAAAACCACAAGATGTGCATGCAAATGGTGCTTTTGGCAGAACGCGCACGTGGATTTCTACCAAACGATGTGCTAAGCTTGCCGATGCTGCTCTTTTTAGCACCCGCGCACGGATTTGTGCGAAAACGCGTTTTAAGCATGCACATACATCTTTTGGTAGACGCGGATGAAGTTTTCTGCAAAACCACAAGATGTGCATGCAAATGGTGCTTTTGGCAGAACGCGCACGTGGATTTCTACCAAACGACGTGCTAAGCATGCCGATGCTGCTCTTTTTAGCACCCGCGCACGCATTTGTGCGAAAACGCGTTTTAAGCATGCACATGCATCTTTTGGTAGACGCGGATGAAGTTTTCTGCAAAACCACAACATGTGCATGCAAATGGTGCTTTTTGCAGAACGCGCACGTGGATTTCTACCAAACGACGTGCTAAGCATGCCGATGCTGCCCTTTTTAGCACCCGCGCACGGATTTGTGCGAAAACGCGTTTTAAGCATGCACATGCATCTTTTGGTAGACGCGGATGAAGTTTTCTGCAAAACCACAAGATGTGCATGCAAATGGTGCTTTTGGCAGAACGCGCACGTGGATTTCTACCAAACGACGTGCTAAGCATGCCGATGCTGCTCTTTTTAGCACCCGCGCACGCATTTGTGCGAAAACGCGTTTTAAGCATGCACATGCATCTTTTGGTATACGCGGATGAAGTTTTCTGCAAAACCACAATATGTGCATGCAAATGGTGCTTTTTGCAGAACGCGCTCGTGGATTTCTACCAAACGACGTGCTAAGCATGCCGATGCTGCTCTTTTTAGCACCCGCGCACGCATTTGTTCGAAAACGCGTTTTAAGCATGCACATGCATCTTTTGGTAGACGCGGATGAAGTTTTCTGCAAAACCACAAGATGTGCATGTAAATGGTGCTTTTTGCAGAACGCGCACGTGGATTTCTACCAAACGACGTGCTAAGCATGCCGATGCTGCTCTTTTTAGCACCCGCGCACGGATTTGTGCGAAAACGCGTTTTAAGCATGCACATGCATCTTTTGGTAGACGCGGATGAAGTTTTCTGCAAAACCACAAGATGTGCATGCAAATGGTGCTTTTGGCAGAACGCGCACGTGGATTTCTACCAAACGACGTGCTAAGCATGCCGATGCTGCTCTTTTTAGCACCCGCGCACGCATTTGTGCGAAAACGCGTTTTAAGCATGCACATGCATCTTTTGGTAGACGCGGATGAAGTTTTCTGCAAAACCACAAGATGTGCATGCAAATGGTGCTTTTTGCAGAACGCGCACGTGGATTTCTACCAAACGACGTGCTAAGTATGCCGATGCTGCTCTTTTTAGCACCCGCGCACGGATTTGTGCGAAAACGCGTTTTAAGCATGCACATGCATCTTTTGGTAGACGCGGATGAAGTTTTCTGCAAAACCACAAGATGTGCATGCAAATGGTGCTTTTTGCAGAACGCGCTCGTGGATTTCTACCCAACGACGTGCTAAGCATGCCGATGCTGTTCTTTTTAGCACCCGCGCACGCATTTGTGCGAAAACGCGTTTTAAGCATGCACATGCATCTTTTGGTAGACGCGGATGAAGTTTTCTGCAAAACCACAACATGTGCATGCAAATGGTGCTTTTTGCAGAACGCGCACGTGGATTTCTACCAAACGACGTGCTAAGCATGCCGATGCTGCTCTTTTTAGCACCCGCGCACGGATTTGTGCGAAAACGCGTTTTAAGCATGCCCATGCATCTTTTGGTAGACGCGGATGAAGTTTTCTGCAAAACCACAAGATGTGCATGCAAATGGTGCTTTTGGCAGAACGCGCACGTGGATTTCTACCAAACGACGTGCTAAGCATGCCGATGCTGCTCTTTTTAGCACCCGCGCACGCATTTGTGCGAAAACGCGTTTTAAGCATGCACAGGCATCTTTTGGTAGACGCGGATGAAGTTTTCTGCAAAACCACAAGATGTGCATGTAAATGATGCTTTTTGCAGAACGCGCACGTGGATTTCTACCAAACGACGTGCTAAGCATGCCGATGCTGCTCTTTTTAGCACCCGCGCACGCATTTGTGCGAAAACGCGTTTTAAGCATGCACATGCATCTTTTGGTAGACGCGGATGAAGTTTTCTGCAAAACCACAAGATGTGCATGCAAATGGTGGTTTTGGCAGAACGCGCACGTGGATTTCTACCAAACGACGTGCTAAGCATGCCGATGCTGCTCTTTTTAGCACCCGCGCACGCATTTGTGCGATAACGCGTTTTAAGCATGCACATGCATCTTTTGGTAGACGCGGATGAAGTTTTCTGCAAAACCACAAGATGTGCATGCAAATGGTGCTTTTTGCAGAACGCGCACGTGGATTTCTACCAAACGACGTGCTAAGCATGCCGATGCTGCTCTTTTTAGCACCCGCGCACGCATTTGTGCGAAAACGCGTTTTAAGCATGCACATGCATCTTTTGGTAGACGCGGATGAAGTTTTCTGCAAAACCACAAGATGTGCATGCAAATGGTGCTTTTTGCAGAACGCGCTCGTGGATTTCTACCAAACGACGTGCTAAGCATGCCGATGCTGCTCTTTTTAGCACCCGCGCACGCATTTGTGCGAAAACGCGTTTTAAGCATGCACATGCATCTTTTGGTAGACGCGGATGAAGTTTTCTGCAAAACCACAAGATGTGCATGCAAATGGTGCTTTTTGCAGAACGCGCACGTGGATTTCTACCAAACGACGTGCTAAGCTTGCCGATGCTGCTCTTTTTAGCACCCGCGCACGGATTTGTGCGAAAACGCGTTTTAAGCATGCACATGCATCTTTTGGTAGACGCGGATGAAGTTTTCTGCAAAACCACAAGATGTGCATGCAAATGGTGCTTTTGGCAGAACGCGCACGTGGATTTCTACCAAACGACGTGCTAAGCACGCCGATGCTGCTCTTTTTAGCACACGCGCACGCATTTGTGCGAAAACGCGTTTTAAGCATGCACATGCATCTTTTGGTAGACGCGGATGAAGTTTTCTGCAAAACCACAAGATGTGCATGCAAATGGTGCTTTTTGCAGAACGCGCACGTGGATTTCTACCAAACGACGTGCTAAGCATGCCGATGCTGCTCTTTTTAGCACCCGCGCACGCATTTGTGCGAAAACGCGTTTTAAGCATGCACATGCATCTTTTGGTAGACGCGGATGAAGTTTTCTGCAAAACCACAAGATGTGCATGCAAATGGTGCTTTTTGCAGAACGCGCTCGTGGATTTCTACCAAACGACGTGCTAAGCATGCCGATGCTGCTCTTTTTAGCACCCGCGCACGCATTTGTGCGAAAACGCGTTTTAAGCATGCACATGCATCTTTTGGTAGACGCGGATGAAGTTTTCTGCAAAACCACAAGATGTGCATGCAAATGGTGCTTTTTGCAGAACGCGCACGTGGATTTCTACCAAACGACGTGCTAAGCATGCCGATGCTGCTCTTTTTAGCACCCGCGCACGGATTTGTGCGAAAACGCGTTTTAAGCATGCACATGCATCTTTTGGTAGACGCGGATGAAGTTTTCTGCAAAACCACAAGATGTGCATGCAAATGGTGCTTTTGGCAGAACGCGCACGTGGATTTCTACCAAACGATGTGCTAAGCTTGCCGATGCTGCTCTTTTTAGCACCCGCGCACGGATTTGTGCAAAAACGCGTTTTAAGCATGCACATGCATCTTTTGGTAGACGCGGATGAAGTTTTCTGCAAAACCACAAGATGTGCATGCAAATGGTGCTTTTGGCAGAACGCGCACGTGGATTTCTACCAAACGACGTGCTAAGCATGCCGATGCTGCTCTTTTTAGCACACGCGCACGCATTTGTGCGAAAACGCGTTTTAAGCATGCCCATGCATCTTTTGGTAGACGCGGATGAAGTTTTCTGCAAAACCACAAGATGTGCATGCAAATGGTGCTTTTTCCAGAACGCGCACGTGGATTTCTACCAAACGACGTGCTAAGCATGCCGATGCTGCTCTTTTTAGCACCCGCGCACGCATTTGTGCGAAAACGCGTTTTAAGCATGCACATGCATCTTTTGGTAGACGCGGATGAAGTTTGCTGCAAAACCACAAGATGTGCATGCAAATGGTGCTTTTTGCAGAACGCGCTCGTGGACTTCTACCAAACGACGTGCTAAGCATGCCGATGCTGCTCTTTTTAGCACCCGCGCACGCATTTGTGCGAAAACGCGTTTTAAGCATGCACAGGCATCTTTTGGTAGACGCGGATGAAGTTTTCTGCAAAACCACAAGATGTGCATGTAAATGATGCTTTTTGCAGAACGCGCACGTGGATTTCTACCAAACGACGTGCTAAGCATGCCGATGCTGCTCTTTTTAGCACCCGCGCACGCATTTGTGCGAAAACGCGTTTTAAGCATGCACATGCATCTTTTGGTAGACGCGGATGAAGTTTTCTGCAAAACCACAAGATGTGCATGCAAATGGTGGTTTTGGCAGAACGCGCACGTGGATTTCTACCAAACGACGTGCTAAGCATGCCGATGCTGCTCTTTTTAGCACCCGCGCACGCATTTGTGCGATAACGCGTTTTAAGCATGCACATGCATCTTTTGGTGACGCGGATGAAGTTTTCTGCAAAACCACAAGATGTGCATGCAAATGGTGCTTTTTTCAGAACGCGCACGTGGATTTCTACCAAACAACGTGCTAAGCATGCCGATGCTGCTCTTTTTAGCACCCGCGCACGCATTTGTGCGAAAACGCGTTTTAAGCATGCACATGCATCTTTTGGTAGACGCGGATGAAGTTTTCTGCAAAACCACAAGATGTGCATGCAAATGGTGCTTTTGCAGAACGCGCACGTGGATTTCTACCAAACGACGTGCTAAGCATGCCGATGCTGCTCTTTTTAGCACCCGCGCACGGATTTGTGCGAAAACGCGTTTTAAGCATGCACATGCATCTTTTGGTAGACGCGGATGAAGTTTTCTGCAAAACCACAAGATGTGCATGCAAATGGTGCTTTTGGCAGAACGCGCACGTGGATTTCTACCAAACGACGTGCTAAGCATGCCGATGCTGCTCTTTTTAGCACCCGCGCACGCATTTGTGCGAAAACGCGTTTTAAGCATGCACATGCATCTTTTGGTAGACGCGGATGAAGTTTTCTGCAAAACCACAACATGTGCATGCAAATGGTGCTTTTTGCAGAACGCGCACGTGGATTTCTACCAAACGACGTGCTAAGCATGCCGATGCTGCCCTTTTTAGCACCCGCGCACGGATTTGTGCGAAAACGCGTTTTAAGCATGCACATGCATCTTTTGGTAGACGCGGATGAAGTTTTCTGCAAAACCACAAGATGTGCATGCAAATGGTGCTTTTGGCAGAACGCGCACGTGGATTTCTACCAAACGACGTGCTAAGCATGCCGATGCTGCTCTTTTTAGCACCCGCGCACGCATTTGTGCGAAAACGCGTTTTAAGCATGCACATGCATCTTTTGGTATACGCGGATGAAGTTTTCTGCAAAACCACAATATGTGCATGCAAATGGTGCTTTTTGCAGAACGCGCTCGTGGATTTCTACCAAACGACGTGCTAAGCATGCCGATGCTGCTCTTTTTAGCACCCGCGCACGCATTTGTGCGAAAACGCGTTTTAAGCATGCACATGCATCTTTTGGTAGACGCGGATGAAGTTTTCTGCAAAACCACAAGATGTGCATGTAAATGGTGCTTTTTGCAGAACGCGCACGTGGATTTCTACCAAACGACGTGCTAAGCATGCCGATGCTGCTCTTTTTAGCACCCGCGCACGGATTTGTGCGAAAACGCGTTTTAAGCATGCACATGCATCTTTTGGTAGACGCGGATGAAGTTTTCTGCAAAACCACAAGATGTGCATGCAAATGGTGCTTTTGGCAGAACGCGCACGTGGATTTCTACCAAACGACGTGCTAAGCATGCCGATGCTGCTCTTTTTAGCACCCGCGCACGCATTTGTGCGAAAACGCGTTTTAAGCATGCACATGCATCTTTTGGTAGACGCGGATGAAGTTTTCTGCAAAACCACAAGATGTGCATGCAAATGGTGCTTTTTGCAGAACGCGCACGTGGATTTCTACCAAACGACGTGCTAAGTATGCCGATGCTGCTCTTTTTAGCACCCGCGCACGGATTTGTGCGAAAACGCGTTTTAAGCATGCACATGCATCTTTTGGTAGACGCGGATGAAGTTTTCTGCAAAACCACAAGATGTGCATGCAAATGGTGCTTTTTGCAGAACGCGCTCGTGGATTTCTACCCAACGACGTGCTAAGCATGCCGATGCTGTTCTTTTTAGCACCCGCGCACGCATTTGTGCGAAAACGCGTTTTAAGCATGCACATGCATCTTTTGGTAGACGCGGATGAAGTTTTCTGCAAAACCACAACATGTGCATGCAAATGGTGCTTTTTGCAGAACGCGCACGTGGATTTCTACCAAACGACGTGCTAAGCATGCCGATGCTGCTCTTTTTAGCACCCGCGCACGGATTTGTGCGAAAACGCGTTTTAAGCATGCCCATGCATCTTTTGGTAGACGCGGATGAAGTTTTCTGCAAAACCACAAGATGTGCATGCAAATGGTGCTTTTGGCAGAACGCGCACGTGGATTTCTACCAAACGACGTGCTAAGCATGCCGATGCTGCTCTTTTTAGCACCCGCGCACGCATTTGTGCGAAAACGCGTTTTAAGCATGCACATGCATCTTTTGGTAGACGCGGATGAAGTTTTCTGCAAAACCACAAGATGTGCATGCAAATGGTGCTTTTTGCAGAACGCGCTCGTGGATTTCTACCAAACGACGTGCTAAGCATGCCGATGCTGCTCTTTTTAGCACCCGCGCACGCATTTGTGCGAAAACGCGTTTTAAGCATGCACATGCATCTTTTGGTAGACGCGGATGAAGTTTTCTGCAAAACCACAAGATGTGCATGCAAATGGTGCTTTTTGCAGAACGCGCACGTGGATTTCTACCAAACAACGTGCTAAGCATGCCGATGCTGCTCTTTTTAGCACCCGCGCACGCATTTGTGCGAAAACGCGTTTTAAGCATGCACATGCATCTTTTGGTAGACGCGGATGAAGTTTTCTGCAAAACCACAAGATGTGCATGCAAATGGTGCTTTTGCAGAACGCGCACGTGGATTTCTACCAAACGACGTGCTAAGCATGCCGATGCTGCTCTTTTTAGCACCCGCGCACGGATTTGTGCGAAAACGCGTTTTAAGCATGCACATGCATCTTTTGGTAGACGCGGATGAAGTTTTCTGCAAAACCACAAGATGTGCATGCAAATGGTGCTTTTGGCAGAACGCGCACGTGGATTTCTACCAAACGACGTGCTAAGCATGCCGATGCTGCTCTTTTTAGTACCCGCGCACGCATTTGTGCGAAAACGCGTTTTAAGCATGCACATGCATCTTTTGGTAGACGCGGATGAAGTTTTCTGCAAAACCACAAGATGTGCATGCAAATGGTGCTTTTTGCAGAACGCGCTCGTGGATTTCTACCCAACGACGTGCTAAGCATGCCGATGCTGCTCTTTTTAGCACCCGCGCACGGATTTGTGCGAAAACGCGTTTTAAGCATGCACATGCATCTTTTGGTAGACGCGGATGAAGTTTTCTGCAAAACCACAAGATGTGCATGCAAATGGTGCTTTTGGCAGAACGCGCACGTGGATTTCTACCAAACGATGTGCTAAGCTTGCCGATGCTGCTCTTTTTAGCACCCGCGCACGGATTTGTGCGAAAACGCGTTTTAAGCATGCACATGCATCTTTTGGTAGACGCGGATGAAGTTTTCTGCAAAACCACAAGATGTGCATGCAAATGGTGCTTTTGGCAGAACGCGCACGTGGATTTCTACCAAACGACGTGCTAAGCATGCCGATGCTGCTCTTTTTAGCACACGCGCACGCATTTGTGCGAAAACGCGTTTTAAGCATGCACAAGCATCTTTTGGTAGACGCGGATGAAGTTTTCTGCAAAACCACAAGATGTGCATGCAAATGGTGCTTTTTGCAGAACGCGCACGTGGATTTCTACCAAACGACGTGCTAAGCATGCCGATGCTGCTCTTTTTAGCACCCGCGCACGCATTTGTGCGAAAACGCGTTTTAAGCATGCACATGCATCTTTTGGTATACGCGGATGAAGTTTTCTGCAAAACCACAATATGTGCATGCAAATGGTGCTTTTTGCAGAACGCGCTCGTGGATTTCTACCAAACGACGTGCTAAGCATGCCGATGCTGCTCTTTTTAGCACCCGCGCACGCATTTGTGCGAAAACGCGTTTTAAGCATGCACATGCATCTTTTGGTAGACGCGGATGAAGTTTTCTGCAAAACCACAAGATGTGCATGTAAATGGTGCTTTTTGCAGAACGCGCACGTGGATTTCTACCAAACGACGTGCTAAGCATGCCGATGCTGCTCTTTTTAGCACCCGCGCACGGATTTGTGCGAAAACGCGTTTTAAGCATGCACATGCATCTTTTGGTAGACGCGGATGAAGTTTTCTGCAAAACCACAAGATGTGCATGCAAATGGTGCTTTTGGCAGAACGCGCACGTGGATTTCTACCAAACGACGTGCTAAGCATGCCGATGCTGCTCTTTTTAGCACCCGCGCACGCATTTGTGCGAAAACGCGTTTTAAGCATGCACATGCATCTTTTGGTAGACGCGGATGAAGTTTTCTGCAAAACCACAAGATGTGCATGCAAATGGTGCTTTTTGCAGAACGCGCACGTGGATTTCTACCAAACGACGTGCTAAGTATGCCGATGCTGCTCTTTTTAGCACCCGCGCACGGATTTGTGCGAAAACGCGTTTTAAGCATGCACATGCATCTTTTG